>NW_024879572.1:220000-241791 GCF_900700415.2 Clupea harengus
TACCAGAGCTGGATCAACACCCAGATCACCAGCGACCAGCCGGGCTTTGTGACCTTCACCTCCACCGGGACTGATGCAGACCTGAGTGCCACCTGCACCGGCCTGCCTGCTGTCATCACCCCCGCCACCACCCCCGCCACCACCCCTGCCACCACCACCACCACCACCCCCACCACCACAACCACCACCACCACACCGCCACGTAAGTCACACCAGTACACAACCACAACACCACCATAGCACCAGTCCCCACCACATAAGTCAGTCAGTGGGTAATGGAGTCAGTGTGTGTGTGTGTGTCCTACCTGTGTGTTTGTTTCTTTGCCCTAGGTGTGTGTGTGTGTGCTACCTTTGTGTGTGTGTGTGTGTGTGTCCTACCTGTGTGTTTGTTTCTGTGCCCTAGATGTGTGTGTGTGTGTGCTACCTTTGTGTGTGTGTGTGTGTGTGTGTCCTACATGTGTGTGTGTGTGTGTGTGTCCTACGTGTGTGTGTGTGTGTGTGTGACCTACCTGTGTGTGTGTGTGTCTTAAGTGTATGTGTGTCCTTCCTGTGTGTGTGTGTGTGTGTGTGTGTGTGTGTGCGTGTGTGTCCTACCTGTGTGTGTGTGTGTGTGTGTACGTGTGTGTCCTCCCTTTGTGTGTGTGTGTCCTATGTGTGTGTATGTGTGTTAGTGTGTCCTACGTGTGTGTACGTGTGTGTCCTCCCTTTGTGTGTGTGTGTCCTACGTGTGTGTGTGTGTGTGTATGTGTGTTTCCAACGTGCTTGTGTGTGTGTTCTTCTTGTTACTGTGATTATCCCTCTCTCCCCCGGCAGCGGTGGTGTGTGGACAGGCCCCTCTGAACTCTCGTCTGATTGGTGGATCAGACGTGTCGGCGGGGGTGTGGCCTTGGCTGGCCAGCCTGCACCTGAACGGGACACACACCTGCGGAGGGACTCTGGTGTCCGAGACGCTCGTGCTCACCTCAGCCAACTGCTTCTCCAGGTACACACACACACACACACACACACTGTACCCATGCAATGACGGACTAATAGAGTTGTTCAGTGACTTTGTCTTATGACAACTTTACTGTCATATCTCCATGGTAACTCCAACGTTACTATCGGATCTCCATGGTAACTCCAACGTTACTGTCGTATCTCCATGGTCATAGACAGACAGACAGATCGATATTACATTTACATTTAGTCATTTAGCAGACGCTTTTGTGCAAAGCGACGTACAAGGGAGAGAACAGTCAAGCTAAGAGCAATAAAAAAACATGGTGTAACAATAAATACTACTTTACATAAGAATTAGAAAAACGACCTAGAAAGGAAAAAGAAGTGCAGGAATGTAACTGCTGAAGTGCAAGTTAAGCGCTAGTCAAGGTGCCAGTTAGGAAGGGAAGTGCTCTCTGAAGAGTTGGGTCTTCAAAAGCTTCTTAACCCCTTCAGACCTGAATTGTGTTCCAAGGTTGTGAAAAATATAATAATGACTTTTTCCCATCCTTAATGCAATCAGAAATGAGACTCAATAATTTTTATTTTTTTATCAGAACTCTTTAATTGTCCATTTTTTTGTCCATTTGAATGGACATCGGGTCCAAACAGTTGTAAAATACCAACCATCATATGACAACATCATATGACAACATCATACATGTTTTAAGTCTTACCATTGTCACATTGACATCACATGGAACATGAACAGTTAAAACTATTGTTTTTGTTTTGTAAAGTCTAAACAGCTGTAAAATATAACATCATAGGTTTTTTAGTTTGTTGTTATTTTACAATTCACAACCAAAAAACGATTGAGAATCTCACAATTCTGTCACTTTAGCCCTTATTTTCTGTGGGCATCTTTGAAGCAGTTTCTCTGTGACACAAAGCAGAAGTGCACCTTGCACTTGTCACAGTAGACATGCGTTTTTCCGGAACAGCCTGGCAATTTGCATCTTTTTGCTTATTTTTTTTCATCATAATTTGGCATGTGGTCCAGCATGTCGGTCTGCACCTCTTGAATGGGCCGTTGTTCCATGGCTCTTCTCTTTTTTGCTGGCTCATTATGAGGAGTTGGACTTGTACATGGACTGGGTGTGTTGGAACTGCTCGGCCTCCCTCGTTTTCTCAATGCATGGGGCTTCCCCACGCGCACAAGAGCTTCTGCCACATTCATTTTAAGTCAAGGAGATCCATGATTTGCTGTGGCCGAGTGCCCTGGCGTTCTTTGTCTCCGCGATACTCAAGCCAGCTGTTCACTTCAGCAACATCAAAGGCATGAGTAATCATGCGCAGTGGCCATTTGCGGGACCGGATTGCAATCCTGTAAAGGCTGATGAGTTGATCAAGCTTGTCCACCCCTCCCATGGCCTGGTTGTATTTCTTCACCACCTCTGGACGCTTGATCTTCAAAAACCGCCCCTCTTTCTGCTCCCACCGCTCAACTTCGTCTTCATCTCCTACACCAACAAAGTTGGAGGCCAGCACAACAGAGCGGTTATCAAACCACTTGGTTAGAACCACCTTTCCATCCCTACTCCTCACTTCATCGTGGCTCCCCCGACCTTTCTTTTTCATTTCCTTGTCTGTCTTCAGTGGGGGCTTTGCAAAGCGACAAACCCTAGCTGTTCCAGCTGCATGGATTTTCTTTTCTGCCAGCACTTCAAGGACATTGTAGGTGGTGAAGAAGTTGTCAAAAAAGAGCTTGTGGCTAGGAGTCTGGATTCTCTGGCACAGGTGGGTGACCACAGCTGCCCCATGTCCTAAAACCATCTTTCTCTGCTCAGAGAGCTCTGTTGTGGCACCTTGATAGATGAGGAAGTCATAACCAATGCCACTTTTGCCGCAGAGGAAATACACCTTGACTCCCCATGGTTCTGGCTTCCCTTTGATGTACTGAAGCACAGAAAGTTTCCCCCTGAAAGGCACAATCTGCTCATCAATAGAGAGATCTTCCTCCAATGGCAGCTCTAGACAGCGTTTCCTTATGGAGTCATATAATGGTCTGACCTTGTAGAACACATCAGTGTTGTCAGAAGGCCTCTCATTGTTGTTCACCACATGCAGGTTGGAGCGAAGCTGGAAAAATCTGTCACGAGACAGGGTATCCCGGAAAAGGCCGATATTAATACTGGAAGACCAGTACATTCGCACTCTTGGCAAACCCAGTACCCCCATTGCCATATGTAGACCAACAAGGGCTTCAATCTCAGATATTGTTGCATGTTTATACCCCTTGACTGCTTTTTGTTCTGCATAGATGTTAGTCATTGTTGTCATCAGCTGGAACATCTCACTGGGAACATATTGCTTGAAGTAGTCATATGGTGTTAGTGGCTCAGGGGGTTCAGGAGCAGGAGCAGGACTTTCCCCATGTCGAGTTTACAGGGGTAAAGGGGGTGTGACGCCACTCAATATCACTCTTCTTTGTGATGTTTACAAGAGGGTCATCCTCAAGTAACAGGTTTCTATCTGCCTCCTCTGGCTCATAATCATCTCTGTCTTCCTCATCCTGACCTTCCACTGCCTCCATCTCAACTTCTTCCCCTACCAATGGCACCTCTGCCTCATCCCTGTCTTCCCCTGAAATCATTCACAAAACATTAGCTGTCTGTATCTGTCTATATAGGCTTTTTGGTAACACTTTAGTTTAGGGCCCTTACATAACAACTTCATAACACATTCATAAGTCATACATAACATGTTAGTAAGCAATATATGAGCATTTATGGAGCGCTTATGTCAACCATCGCAGATTGAAATAGGCTGTGCTATGTCACCATACCGTTCCTGAGTATGTAAGGGCCCTAAACTTTGTTTGTATTCCTATTATATATATTTTTTTTAATCTTATATGTGATATTGAGACTATTTTTCAATATGACATTTCTTCCTCACTGACTTTCTACACTCACCAACTCTTGAAAATCTATCAGCATCTCCATCTTCCTCATCGCTTCCCATAAAGTCAACATCAGAGATATTTCCATTGTCAATCAGTTCAAGGACTTCAAGGGCTGTATATCCTGCATATGGAATATTTTCAACTTATTATCAACTCATTCTCTTGTTCTGATGTACTGTTTTTATAGTAATAAGGTCATTCATCAATACTGGAGAATTGAGTTCAATAACATGGTTTCCGACCCACTGTCCATTCTAATGGACAGCCGTATTTGAAAAAATCCTGTGTAAAAACTTGCACTGAAACATGTGATATTACAACTTAATTCATACATTACATCTTTCAATATTATATCAAATCTATGAAATATTGGCACAGATATCTATAAATGTAGAAAAAAACTGTTGAAAATTATCATTACTTCGGCGTAGAGAGGGACGCCCCTGCTCTGGTAGTGCTAGGCAGTTCATTCCACCAACGTGGAACTACAAATGAGAATAGTCTGGACTGCCGTACTTGCACAGACGGCAGTGCCAAACAACGCTCACTAGAAGAGTGCAGCATCCTGGGTGTAACATTTGCCCTTACAAGAGCATTTAGGTAGGTGGGAGCAGAACCATCAAGCACTCTGTAGGCAAGCATAAGTGACTTGAACTTAATGCGAGCAGCTACAGGCAGCCAGTGGAGGTCAATGAGTAGCGGGGTGACGTGTGCCCTTTTCGGTTGGTTGAACACCAGACGCGCCGCCGCGTTCTGGATCATTTGTAGTGGTTTCACCACGCAAGCCGGCAGGCCCGTTAGGAGGGCGTTGCAGTAATCAAGGCGGGAACTCACCAAGGTTTGCACCAGCAGCTGGGTGGCATACTGGGTTAGGTACGGCATGATTTTGCGGATGCTGAATAGCGCAAAGCGGCAGGACCTAGAGACAGAGGCAATGTGGTCCGTGAAAGTCAGTTGATCATCAATAATGACCCTGAGGTTTCTTGCTGTTTTGGAGGGAACAAGAGATAAGGAGTCAATATTGATGCTGATGTTGTGGTGGATGGCCTGTTTGGCTGGAAAGACCATCAGTTCCGTTTTGGCCAGGTTCAGCTGAAGATGGTGATTTTTCATCCATGTATCAGCAAGACAGTCCGAGATCCGCGCCGAGACAGTGGTGTCCTCAGGAGGGAAAGACAGAAACAGTTGAGTATCATCAGCATAGCAATGATAGGAAAAACCATGCGAGTGGATGATAGGGCCCAGCGAAGTGGTCTGAATGGCAAAGAGAAGTGGTCCCATCACCGAGCCTTGGGGCACCCCTGTGGTGAGGCGGTGAGGTACAGACAGCTGACCTTGCCATGACACATTGAACGAGCGCCCAGTGAGGTATGATTTAAACCAGGAGTGCGCCTTGCCAGAAATGCCCATACTTGACAGTATGGACAGAAGGGTGCGGTGGTTGACTGTATCAAACGCAGCTGATAAGTCAAGCAGGACGAGAGCTGAGGGTTGAGCTGCTGCTCTAGCTGTTTTCAAGGCCTCTGTCACAGACAACAGGGCCGTTTCGGTGGAGTGACCGCTTTTGAATCCAGACTGGTTTGGATCGAGGAGATTGTTCCTTGATAGGAACTCTGTGACCTGTTTGAAAGCTGCCGTCTCAATGGTTTTTGATAGGAGCGTGAGAAGTGAGACCGGTCGATAGTTCTCCACCTGAGTGGGATCGAGAGACGGCTTCTTGAGCAGCGGTGTTACCCGAGCCACTTTGAATGAAGAAGTAATTGTACTAGAATTAAATGAAGCATTAATTCATATCATTCAATCATAATTAGAGTCAGAACGTTATTCGTTAGACAGCATTTTAACCCATTTTGAACAGGTTCTCTGTTTCAACGTCATATTTAACTCAGACCGGTTGCAGTTCGCTGCTTGGCCACAGTTTTAACATTGTTTTAGATGGGTCAAGGGGGGGCGCTATTGACCTTTTGTCAATACAGGTCCATATCTATGGTTATCTAGTTGCCATGCTAGCTAACTAGCTAGCTAAGGAAACTTTTAATAACCTTAAGCGAATTAAATGGAAGAGCTCCGTTTGCATGAAATGATAGCTAGTTATCTAGCTGAGGTTATAGTCTCCTTGATTTAACTATAATGGGAAAAGGTAGAAACCCTCAGGGTGCCTGTGCAACTTCGTATGAACGAGTTCATATTCATGAGTTCAATTCACACATCTCAACACGAGTTCATTACAAGCTAGCAGCTGCCAACTGTAAGTACCTTACCTATATGTGTGTAAAGAATGTTGATATGAAATATGAAAACAACCAGTAGTCAATGTGCAAGCTTCATGGTGATTTAAGATACTCTATCTGAGTTGGGGCAGTCTGTCCTTCAGTTGAGGTCGAGGCATGACGCTCTCTCGCAAAAGTTTCACCTGGCGTAACAAATGTTTGTTGAGGCTGCTAGTGGAGTCAAGTGCAGTCGAGAGGCGCTTGTCTCCAGGGCACAGTTTACACGTAACTGTTTTATTTTTCTCTTTTACGGATACAAATAGAAAATAATGGGAGTATTTTCATCTATCGTCACTCTTGTTGCCTGCCATCATGTTTATTAGCCTTTTGTTAATGGCTGTTTGTTGATTGGCCATTATATAATCCCCCTACCTACGACACAGGGATTTTAACATCTTCCCTGTGTATGTCCTAAATAGATAAAATAGTATAATATTAAAATATTAAATTAGATATGTTTATAAATATTTATTTAAGCAAATATTATCTTTCCCTATTATTTTCTTCTTGGAGTATACCAGAATGCTTAATTTACATGTTAAAATCACAAAAAAATTGGGGGGGATACCCCCAGACCCCCCTACAGGGGTTTGGTTTCTCACCTTTTTCTGAGTTTGCAGGTATGTATATTAATGTTAATGTTAATTGGGTACAAATATGCAATACATTTCAGTGTAATAGGGCGTGACTTAACATGAAACTTTGGTTTTTGGCCCTCGGCCCTCCACACCGATTAATATTTGGCCCCTGACAAGAAAGAACTTGGGCACCCCTGCTCTAGAGCAACACACAGATGAGGTGTGATGATATCTGTCCTTCCTGCCCAGCTCCAGCACGCCTTCTGATTGGACAGTGTTCCTGGGCCGCCTGCGACAGAGCGGCTCCAACCCCAATGAGGAGTCTGTGGGTGTGGCCAACATCAAGCTGAGCAGCCTATCAGGCGAGAACGTGGCCATGGTGCAGATGACCAGGAAGTCCACCCTCTCCAACTTCATTCAGCCAGTCTGCGTGGAACAGAACACGGGCACCATCGCCACGGGAACCACCTGCTGGGTCGCAGTCTGGGGCAACGCACAGGCTGGAGGTGGGTGTGTGTGATTGTGTGTGTGTGTGTATGTGTGTGTGTGTGTATGTGTGTGTGTGTGAATGTGTGAGTGCGTTGTGTGTATGTGTGTGTGTGTGTGTGTGTGTGTGTGTGTGTGTGAGTGCGTGAGTGAGTGTGTGTGTCTGTATGTGTGTGGGAGTATGTTTGTGTGTGTGTGTGTGTGTGTGTGTGAGTGAGTGCGTCTGTGTATGTGAGAATGTGTATGTGAGTGTGTGTGTGTCTGTGTGTGTGTGTGATTACTTGTGTGTGTGTCTTTTTCAGGCCTTTGATGAACATTTTGTAAAACAAATATGTATTCTTGGCTTTAAACATGGTAAGATGAACAGGTCCAAAGGAGAATTGTTTAGATAATGATGTTTTAACTGTTTTACTCAGACTCTTAAGATCAAGAGTACAAATGGATTTTAAATGTTATGAATCCAAATGTTTGGTGTTATAAGGGGATGGTGTGTTTGGTGATCAATGGAGAATTGGTGTTTGCAACTTGCTTGTTATAAGAAGTTATTTTTATTCTTTTCTTTTTTGGTGGTTGAGATCTTAAAGATGTAATGTAAAACAGATCATTTTGTAATAAAAGATTTTTAAAATTCAAAATTCTCTCTCTCTCACCTCCCTCCCTCCCTCTCTCTCTCTCTCTCTCTCCCTCTCCCTCTCTCTCCCTTTCTCCATTTCCCTCTCTCTCTCCCTTTCCCTCTCTCTCCATTTCTATCTGTCCACCTCCCTTTCTCTCTCTCTCCCTCTATCTCTCTCACTCTCTCTTCTCCCCCCGTCCAGGTGAGCAGCCCCTTCAGGAGGTGCAGACATCAGTGGTTGCTTGTGGCAACGCATCCTCCTCTGCTGATGACATCTGCACCAACACTCTTCAGTTACAGCAGGTGAAGAAACTAGTAGCTAACACCTCACTTCCTCTTTTCTAACGCCTCACTTCCTCTCTTCTAACGCCTCACTTCCTCTCTTCTAACGCCTCACTTCCTCTCTTCAAACGCCTCACTTCCTCTCTCTTCAGTTACAGCAGGTGAAGAAACTAGTAGCTAACACCTCACTTCCTCTTTTCTAACGCCTCACTTCCTCTCTTCTAACGCCTCACTTCCTCTCTTCTAACGCCTCACTTCCTCTCTTCTAACACCTCACTTCCTCTCTTCTAACACCTCACTTCCTCTCTCTGTCTTCAGTTAGACATTCAGGGCCTCATTTACTAACAGGATTGCGCCCATTTCAGGTGAATTTCTGCAGGTAAAGACATAAAACCGTATTTCCAAAGGAGGCGCACCTGAGTAAAAGTGCAGATTACCGGTGCTGGGAGGGTATAAGGGAAAGTGGGTGTTCGTCGCAAAGAGATGGGAGGAGATGCGTAAAGTGCGCCTAATTATGTATTAGTAACGAAACAAGAGGTGTTTTAGCATGAGATATCAGCTGCTAAATGAAAACTTTGTTCGTGCGAGAAATTTGAAAAATACGAACATCAGAAATGTTATTTGTTTAAATGTTTATATATGATATATCATTTAATATAGGTATATAAAAAAATCGTCCCTCTAGCTAGCTGTTCGGCCAGGTCTTACCCAGAATCGCCGCTCCATGTATGGTTTAAACCGTATTTCAACCCATCGTTCAAGCACACCGAGTACAGTGCTCGCCTTCTGCATAGGAGTAACGAGTATCTATTCAGGAAAAGTACTTGTACTCGAAGTACACTAACTAAACTAAAGTAAATTGTAGAGACAGAGCAGCATATTCATTTCACCTTCCATGTTAATTTTGACGTTATAGCCTCTCGAGCGCAAGCAACCCCCAGTGCCTGGCAACCAAACCTCCCTGTCCACAATAAACGCATGTTCACAAAGAGTGTCCCCTTCCAAACATTAGATGGAATGTTGGAGAAGTAACGCTGGCATCACGGTGTAAAAAGGATGAAATAACAATCACAGAAGTTAAGGCACCTGCACTGAACAGAAGGGAAAGGCACCTTTACGTAAAGTTCAACCCTTAAAAAGAAAATATTTTTTGAAAAGCATCGTTTCAGTGTTACCGTTATAGTGTGGACAGAAGGGCTAAACAGAGAAATATTTATGCATTGCTATATTTAGTGTGGACGGGGTCTGTAACCTCATAAACCATAAGCTCTAATTCTAATTCTAACTCTTCAATCATGGTGGCAGGAATATGTACCCATTCTCTCCTATTTTAGTGGCACGCTATTAAACACTAATGGGCAGGGTTAGGCGGTGATTACGCGATTAGGTTCTGCATTCCGTTGTCTCAGTACTTGTACTCTGTGCAATGACAATAAAGTTGAATCTAATCTAAATACCACGAAAAATGCGGAAAAATACCATGCGGTATATGCGGTTTGGCAAAGGCGCAGATTAAGCTGCGGTCTCAGTCTTTCTCTATAATAACTCATAGCTGCTTGTGTGTGTGTGTGTGTGTGTGTGTGTCATCAGAATCAGAATCAGAATCAGAATTGTATTTATTGCCAAACCTACCTGGAATTTACTCTGGTGTATAGGTGCATACAGTGAACATAAAACATAAAAACACAATAAGTACTACACATAAGAAAAGTACTACTCATAGGACAAAAAAACACAATATGTACAATACAAATATATAAACAATGTATATAAAAAACTAAAGTGGAAAGTAGAATGCAAAATGCAAAACTAGAGTACATTTCTCTCTGTTTGTGTAAGTGCAAGCCATTTGATCTGTTCTTTATTCATGTAATGTTTTGTTGCTCCTTTATACCTCACTCCCTCTCCCTCTCTTCCTCCCTCCCCTCTCTCTGTCCCTCTCCTTCCCTCTCTCTCTCTCCCTCCCTCTCTCCCTTTCCCCCCTCTCTTTCTCTCCCTCTCTCTTTCTCTCTCTCCCTCCCTCTTTCTCCCTCACTCTCTCCCTATTTCTCCCTCCCTCTCTTCATCTCTCCCTCCCTCTCTCTCTCCCTCTCTCCCTCTCCCTCTCACCCTCTCTATATCTCCCTTTCTCTCCCTCCCTCTCGCTCCCTTTCTCTCTCTCTCTCACTCTCTCCCTCCCTCTTTTCCTTCCTCTCTCACTCCCTCTCCCTCCCTCCCTCTCCCTCTCCTTCTCTCGCCCCTCCCTCTCTCTCACTTTCTCCCTCCCTCCCTCTCTCTCCCTATAACTTTCCTCCTCTCTCTCTCCATCTCTCTCTTTCTCTTCCTCTCTCTCTCCCTCCTTCTTTTCCTCACCCTCTCTTCATCTCTCTCTCTTTCTCCCTCTCTTTCTCTCTCCCTCTTCCATTCTCTCCCTCCCTCCCTCCCTCTCCCTCTCTCTCTCCCTCTCTCTCTCTCTCTCAGAGTGATATGGGAGGTCCCCTCATGTGTAAGCTGGGCGAGTCGTGGTTCCAGGCTTCAGTGATCACTGTGAACAACAGCACTTTAAACTTCACCTCCAGAGCCGCCAGCCAATCAGATCGCTCCTCAGTGCAGGTCTTCATTCGGACGTCTCGGTTCAGCACGTTCCTGTCAGGCTTCTCCTTCCCTGCGACCATCTCCTCAGACAACACCACCCCCAACACCGACACCACCAACACCGACACCACCACCTCCAACACCCCCAACACCACCACCACGCTCAACCCCTCCAGTGGGGGGCGCCACTCCTACACCACCCTCTCCCTCCTCTCTCTCCTCATCCTCTCCCTCTCCGCCACTCAGCTGGCCTCCCAGCACTAACCCTAAGGTCACAAGTCAGTGTGTGTGTGTGTGTGTGTGTGTGTGTGTCGTGGAGGGGGGTTTGACTGTATCCTGCTATCCACTAAGGTACTAACCAAGGTACTAACTAACCCAGCCCTTAACTAAAGACACGATTAAGGATAATAATCCAGCCCTTAACTAGAGATCTGAAGGAAACAGCCATCAAACGATCAAAATAAGAGTCACAGCCAACATCCCAATCAACCTCAATATTGCAACATCAACACCACAAAAGTACAGATATCTAGTTTTGAAAAGGTGTGTGTGTATGTGTGAGTGTGTGTGAGTGTGTGTGTGTGTGAGCGTGTGTGTGTGTGTGTGTGTGTGTGAGTGTGAGTGAGTGTGAGTGTGTGTGTGGGAGTGTGTGTGTATGTGTGAGTGTGTGTGTGTGTGTGTGTGTGTGTGTGTGTGTGTATAAAACTGAGGTATGGTCACTGGAACTCTTGTTTTTGTTTCGACTGAAAATGTACAACTCAGGTATGATCATTTTTGTGTTTGAAACGTTTTGGAACTCTCTTTTTTTCAGTCTTGTTTTTGTATGCATATTGCCAAAAACAAAGGTTACCTAGCAACATATGTTATATGCTAGGGATAATTAGCTGTTAGTATCGTCATTAATCAGGGATCAATTATGTGATGTATGTGTAATTAACATCATTAATCAGGGATCAATTATGTGATGTATGTGTAATTAACATCATTAATCAGGGATCAATTATGTGATGTATGTGTAAGTTACGTCATTAATCAGGGATCAATTATGTGATGTATGTGTAAGTTACGTCATTAATCAGGGATCAATTATGTGATGTATGTGTAAGTAACATCATTAATCAGGGATCAATTATGTGATGTATTTGCACTTAAAATCATGGCAATAATACACTTTAATTTTCATTTAAAAATTGACGTTTTTTATTGTAATGACAGTTCATATTCAGTAAGATTCTATGTAGTAGTTAGTTTGGAAAAATCTATAATGTTTTCTATGCAATTCAAATGAATAAATCTAAGCAAATAAATCTTTAAGTATACTTTATGAACCATAGGAGAGCTCAAACCTACATCACTGGCCTTGTTAGATGATTCCATCCATAGTGTGTCTGAGAGAGAGAGCTATTGTGTGTGTGTGTGTTTCTGTGTAGATCAGATCATTTGCTGTTGCTGTTGCTGTTGCTGTTTCCTCACAGACCCTATTCTCAGAAGCTCCGGACGCCACTTCCTGCTTCTAGAGTTGCTACCTACTGTGCTCGCTAGCCCCGGAAGGCTACTTATCTGCTTTTGTACTTAAGTATCCCAGTGACTGCGCTCACTACTACTAACTTTCACATTACATCGAGTCTGGGAATTCACTCCCCCCCTATTTTCTGTCACTCTTGGCTAACTGTCCTTAATTGGCCCCCTACGGCCATGGCTTTTTTCTCTACCTCTGTCTGCTGCCTGGAATGTAACATGTTTAGCGACTCCCCAACACCCTTCAATGGGCACAAAACTTGCAATAAGTGTAGGTTACTGGCAAGCCTGGAAGCGAGAATATCTGTAATTGAGTCGCGTCTCCTCAGCTTAGACCATATTACCTCGTTAGCCCAAACTAGCGAAACCCAGCATGTGGATGAAACTAAATTAACTACATTAACCAACGCCACTCCGCCTTCTAGCACACCCATTGCAACACCGCAGCTTAAATGCCAAGACAAATGGGTAACTGTAAAGCGAGGAAGTAGTAGAACAAATAAATCAATGTCCGTATCACACTCACATCCCATCTCAACTTCAAACCGTTTCTCCCCAATTAATACCACCGATGCTGATGATTAAGTTCTCGTAATTGGTGATTCTACCCTGAGACATATTAAACTCTCAACCCCGTCACAAACAGTGAGCTGTATATCCGGAGCTAGAGCAAATGACATCGAATCCCACTTAAAACTAATCGCCAAACGGAGATTCTCTAAAATTATTATTCACACAGGCGTAAACGATGTCCGCCTACGACAATCGGAAACCACCAAACTAAACTTCGCATCGCTACTCAATACCGCTACACAAATGGCAGACTCTGTAGTGTGTTCGGGCCCTATGCCCATAAACCGCTGCGACGAGATGTACAGCAGGCTATCCTCACTTAATAACTGGTTAGCAGAATGGTGCTCATACAATAACGTAGATTTCATAAATAACTGGCCAACTTTTTGGAGGAAGCCTGGGCTACTGCAGAAGGATGGCATCCACCCCTCCTGGGAGGGTGCTACACTCCTCTCTCAAAACTTAATACAACACCTAGCCCAAACCTACTACTGACAACCCAAAATTAGCACTGGAAGGCAGACCACACTAACTTCGGCTGCACCAGTACACTCTTTGCCCATATTAAACCATATACATATGGTATCTATACCCAGAACGTACAAACCCAACGCAAATCACACTAAAAGAAATATTAATCAGGATAATCTAATAAAGATACAAACTTTATCAGCACACAATGAAACTTGTACAATCCTAAAACTGGGCCTTATTAACATTCGGTCCTTAACATCGAAAGGTGCACTTATAAATGAGCTGATAACGGACAACAACATTCAAATACTTTTCCTAACTGAAACCTGGCTAAAACCAGATGAATTCCTAGCCTTAAATGAGTCCACCCCTCCAAGTCATGTTAACTGCCACATCCCCCGCAGCACAGGGCGTGGAGGTGGAGTAGCCACAATTTCCCTTGCTAACCTATGTATTTCCCCAAGACCTAAATTTAAATTTGCATCATTTGAAGTCCTAGTACTTCATCTCATGCATCCAATCTCAAAGCCACTCAGCCGGTCACTCTTGTGACACTATATAGACCACCAGGCCCCTACACTGAATTTTTATCTGAATTTTCCGACTTCCTATCCGCCCTGGTTGTAAACTCTGATAAAATCCTCATAGTGGGAGATTTTAATATCCACATGGATAATGAAAATAATAGCCTTACAATTGCATTCCAATCACTAATAGACTCTATCGGGTTCTCCCAACACGTAAACACACCAACCCACCATCATAATCACACCATTGACCTTGTATTAACACATGGCCTAGAAATTGACCGCCCTCTAGTTCTACCCCAAAATACTGCCCTTTCAGATCACCACCTAATTACATTCAACGTGAATTAGATCTCCGTCCAACAACGGAATTAACCCACTTCTACAGCCGTTGTCTGTCCGACAGGACTACAGCAGAATTCATATCAAAACTACCAGTCGCTCTTGCCACAGCTCCTACCACTGGCAAAGTAAATGACGAACGCACACCCCCACCCCATATCGACCTACTAACGGATGGCGTCATACGTGCACTCCACTCAACCCTTGATGCTGTTGCGCCACTAAAAAAGAGAATAAAAAAACTGAAAAGACTGGCCCCATGGTACACTGATCAGACTCGTGCACTTAAACAAACCAACGCGAAAAACTAGAAAAAAAATGGTACTCAACCAAACTTGAGGTATTCCACCCTGGCATGGAAGGATAGTCTTCTAAGCTATAAACGAGTACTTTCTGAGGCGAAATCGGCTTACTACTCTTCACTGATTGATAATAATAAAAACAACCCCAAGTTCCTATTTAACACCATTTCTAGGCTAACAAAAAACCACAATACATCGATCATTCTGTTCCCATAAGCTTTAGTGGTAATGATTTCATGACCTTTTTCAATAACAAAATTCTAACATAAGAGAACAAATTCATAGTCTCCTCCTTACACCTCTTCCAAAATGCCCTATGGCTATGGCAACACCCCCTAAACCTGGTGCTCTCCTTGAATCCTTCGCACCCATTGACCTCCCTGAACTAAACTCCCTGATCCTCTCATCTAAATCATCGACGTGCCTACTAGACCCTATCCCCACAAAACTTCTTAAACATGCACTATCGTTATTAAGTGAGACATTACTTAATGTAATGAATAATTCACTAATTTCCGGATACGTCCCCAAATCATTTAAAATAGCAGTGATCAAACCATCTCTCAAAAAACCTAACCTTGATCCTGATAATCTAGCTAACTATAGACCCATATCTAACCTCCCCTTCTTGTCAAAAATACTTGAAAAAATAGTAGCTAAGCAACTTACTTCCTTTCTACACCAAAACAAAATCGAAGAAACCCTCCAATCTGGCTTTAGAGCCCACCACAGCACTGAAACGGCCTTAGTCAAAGTCCTGAATGACCTACTAATCGCATCCGATCATGGGTGCACCTCAATACTAGTTCTCCTAGACCTTAGTGCCGCCTTCGACACTATAGATCACCATATCCTATTACAGAGACTTGAACATCATGTTGGCATCAAAGGCTGTGCCTTATCCTGGTTTAGATCTTACCTCTCTGATCGCCATCAATTCGTTCACGTCCATGAGAAGTCATCCAATCACACTAGAGTAAGCTACGGTGTTCCCCAAGGCTCTGTCCTCGGACCACTGCTCTTTTCCCTTTACATGCTACCCTTAGGTGCTGTCATAAGGAACCATGGCATTAACTTCCACTGCTATGCTGATGACACCCAACTCTACCTATCCATGAAACCTGATGAAATTGTACATTTACCCAAGATAGAAACTTGCCTGCAAGATGTAAAATCTTGGATGGCTAACAACTTCCTGCTCCTCAACTCTGATAAAACTGAGGTTATGCTTGTAGGCCCCGATCAATTGAGAATGACACTATCTAGCCATCTATCCACACTCGATGGCATCCCAACACCCAATACTAGCATCAAAAACCTTGGTGTAACTATCAACCAAGACCTCCTATTTGACTCACACATAAAACAGATCTCAAAGACATCATTTTTTCATTTACGCAATATTGCCAAAATTAGAAAAGTCCTATCCCTCCAAGATGCAGAAAAACTAATCCACGCATTTATTACTTCCCGACTAGATTACTGCAATGCTCTCCTGTCCGGATGCAGCATCAACTCAATAAAGAGCCTCCAACTTATACAGAACGCTGCTGCCCGTACACTCACCAGAACTAAAAAATATGAGCACATCTCACCTGTACTTGCCTCTCTGCATTGGCTCCCTGTCAAAAGTAGAATTGATTTCAAAGTACTCCTGCTAACATACAAAGCCCTAAATGACCTGGCTCCAAACTACCTTAAGGAACTAGTTGTCCCCTACTGCCCCCTAAGACCGCTCCGTTCCCAGAGTGCAGGCCTCCTTGTAATTCCAAGAATATCAAAAACCACAGTAGGAGGCAGAGCCTTTAGCTACCGAGCCCCCCTCCTCTGGAACAATCTCCCTGCCTCCATCCGAGATGCAGACACCCTACCTATATTCAAATCAAGACTAAAGACATTCCTCTTTAGTGCATCCTATAGCCATAAGTAATTGCGTCAACAAACCCATCACCTGCTGGGCCAGCCAGTCAGCAAGCATAACTAGACATAACTGAACACATAAGAAAAAAAAAAATATAAAAAAAAAAATTATATCACTGGGCTACAGACAGCGTATGTTGTACCCTGCAACCCTAACAAAGCTTACGACTAAAATCTCCATATGTACCAAACCAAACTAATTGCTAAATGGCAGCATAACTAAACATAACTAATGCTAAACCAAACTAAATGCCAAACCAAACTAAATGCTAAATGCCAGAATAGCTAAACACATCTAAAACACATGCAATACCCCCCTAATCAACATAACTGGGCTACAGACAGCGTATGTTGTACCGTGAAGGAGTGCGGAAGATCCCGGGTACAGCACACGGCGCGTATTGCGACTGTCACCAGCCAACTAAATACTAAATAAAATCCCCATACACCCAGCCAGGCAGCCTCTCTCTCTCTCTCTCTCCCTCTCCTTTCTTATCACATTGCTAATGCCTATAATAACCCACTCACTCTGTTCTTTTTCTTTCTCTCCTAATCTAGACTATCTTCGCCATGGGACGCTGCTGTAGTCTCTCTACCCGGTCTACCTGCAGAAACCCTCGACCAATTGCACCCACCGCCACCGCACTGCCGTACACTTACTCTACCTCATACCCTATGCTAGCATTTATATACAATATATATTATTGCCACCATCGACATGTTTCTCTGTTCCTACTCCCCTTACCCCTGTAATAGTAACCCTATCAGCACAGTGTATATCCACTAAACTGGTCTTGTCTGTATCATGTATTTACCACTGGATGTCTGTATATATATTATGTACATCTACCAAATGCAGGCTATGTACAACACCTGTTGTTTCCCTTCCCCTTCTGCCACACAACCCTCCCCCCTTCCCCCCTTCCTATCTCCACCCGGCCGACCTCAAGCAGATGGGTTCCCCCTTATGTGCCGTGGTTCTGCTTAAGGTTCCTTCCTGACTAACAGGGAGTTTTTTCTTGCCCGTGTTGCCATTGTGCTTGCACTAAGGGGGTTTCAGGCTCTGGGCTCTGTAAAGTGCCTAGAGACAATTGTATTGTTATGGCGCTATATAAATAAAATTGAATTGAATTGAATTGAATTGTGTATACACTAACTCTATCAGTCTCGCCGTATTCTGTAGAGGGGTTGACGTCAGGCTCGGAGTTTTACTTCGAAAACCGATATATGATCTGTTCTTGTGTTTAGACGACAGGTTGCTTACGTGTCCTGAACTCAGCTCGACGGGGTTGCGTGAAGGCTGTTTCTATGATTAGCTGGTTCTAAGTGTGGAAACCGTTGGTTATTTTGTTTTCTGAAGGCTTGGATAAGATACATATAGTCGAGGTACGGATCGCCGAATCCAGTACGGGAGGGTGTCAAGAGGGACTTGGTCCGGAGAGTTCAGAGACACCCACAGGGTTCTGGGCTTGTTTGCCCGAGAACAAGATCATTCATAGCTGCGCTACTCTCTCCTCTTCCAAAGACAGGGAAGGAGGGCGAGGGTGGGGGCTAGTGGAGATCAGCGCGCACCCTTTTTTGCTCCCAAGAGATAGAGAGGTGAATAGTGTGTAAGACACAGAGAAAACACATTGTGGTTAAAATTACAGCTAATAAATTGGGAAAGTCGAATTGAATTTGTTTATAGTGTGTAGGACACAGAGGAAACACATTGTGGTTAAAATTACAGTTAATAAATTTGGAAAGTTGAATTGAATTTGATTTGTATTGTGTGGCTATAAGAACAATTTGGAAAATGGCCACGGCTGCTGATAAAACAGAGGTGGATGAAAGCACGATAACTGTAACAACGAGTGAAGGAGAAGGAGGAGATTTCTCGTTTGAAGACTGTGTTGGTGACATCATCATCATCATCATCATTGTTTATTCAGGGAGAAATTGACTGAGCACAGGGCTCTTTTGCAGCAATGCCCTGATTGAGGCTACATAGTACAGAAGAACAATACATAAACAAACCATAACAAAACGAAACAGACAAAATAAATAAAAAAACACATTAAACAACTCAGAAATTAAGTATAAAAAATAAATAAATAAAATAACATGAAGTAAAAAAATTAAATCAGAGAATCATTTAAAACAACAGCATTGAGGCACATCCTTATTATCTAAAAGGCTCTTAAATTGGTTGACAGACAAATACTTGGTTAATTTCAACTCCACTTGAATAGTGTTCCATTTATGGGAAGCAAAGAACTTAAAAGCTATTTTACCTATATTAGTTTTTGTAAGGGGGATTTCAAGGGAGATGAGGCTCTTTGACCGTGTATTATGACAGATGGATTTTAATTTTAAAAGTGACATGAGATAATTAGGCAGTTTTCCCACTAAGGCTTTATAAACAAATAAAAGACAGTGTTTTTCCCTCCTGTCTGCTAGAGGGGACCAACCAACATTCTTGTATAAGTTACAGTGGTGGGTCCTGAAAGCGTCTCCTGTAACAAAGCGAATAGCACTATGGTAAACAGAGACATGGATGCCTATCAGATTAATATGGCACTGGTAGCATGGGCTGAAAAGAAGTATAACCTCAGCAAACAAGAGGTACAAGTTAAGAAGAAATATAACATCCCTGAGGCCCGTGCCTGGTGGCCAAAACGCCAGTTTCTGGAGGTGTATGAGGCTTGGATGCGGAAAAAGAATGTTGCGATTGCTTTTTTGCTGATGTCTCAATGTAAGCGACTGTTTGTATACCATGCTTATAACAAGGGAAGGGTGGAATGTCAGCAAACCACTGGTTTGATTCAACAGCTAAAACGAGATGTCGCGGAACTGAAAAAGAAACTTGAGGCTTGTGAGTCCAGGGAGAGACTGACGATTCCACACAGAGGATGGCCGGGTCCTCCAGGGGGGCGGGTCGAAGGGGTGTACCCAGCCCTCCCGGCACCTCCCCCCACCTACGAACTGGGGATGGCGCTCTCTGGTGGCCATGGGGGGGAATCCCACATGTTTTCTTCCCCATCCCCCACAAGCATGGCGCTCTCTGGTGGCCATGGGGGGGAATCTCACACAAGCATGTTTTCTTCCCCAGAGGACAGCTATCCAGGAAAACACGTGCCTATTGCAAGCACTCCACACCACCACGCGACCTACCAACCGATGCCGCTGATGCAGTCACCTATCAGCCCCCTCCACCCCAGCTTGCTCCAAATACCACTGCCATTCCCCTTTCAACAGGCCTACCTGCCCACCCAACATCCTGTTCCTGCTCCTCGACAACTTCAGCAACAGGACCAGCACCCACCACCAAGCAACGGTGCCGCATCTGCGTCTGCAGGCCCCACTGCAGCCTCCCACACCGAGGACGCATCTGCGTCTGCAGAGGATTCCGTGGTGCGCAATAACGGCGACATGGTGCTCACACGCGGTGCGGATGGACCTTACGGTGCCGCCTCTCGCATGCCAGCAGCAAAATTCATGCTGTGTGAGAAGAGGGATGAGGAGGCTGATGAGAAGGACAGAAGGATAAGACCAGTCAAACGCATGGAGAATGCAGAAGGAACCACCATTATGTATGAAGCTGCCTCCCCGAATCTGATTGAGAAATGGAGCAAGGAAGTGGAACACCCAAAGAGGGGCGGACTGAAGCCATGGATGACACTCAAGGAACTGAAGGTGCTCTATGACTTACATCCTTATGATGCCCTGGCTATCCTTCACAAACACCTCAACAGCTGCGATTATGCGTGCAAACGTGGAACTGGCCCTGGGTCCTCAAAAACTGGGCCTTGATGCAGGATGGGCCATGGTCAAGGATTGGATTGTTGCCAACGCGAAGTCTCAACTGAATTGGGCAAAAGTCACTTCCTGCTTACAAAAGAAGGGAGAAACATTGGACGATTTCAACGATCGATTCCTGGAATGCTACACACTGCATTCAGGACACGCAGCGAAGTTTGATTTGGACACACTCCCTTCATCAACTGACACACCTCTGAAGACCTTGTACCTGCAACAGATCTTGCCTGAAATCCAAAAGGGAATAAAGACCAGAATGACTTTATGGGAAGATGACAACAAGCCACTTCAAGAAGTCATGAACGTTGGCTACCAAGTGGAAAGAGATGAGCAGATCAAAATCAGAGCCCTCACGCAACAGAACGGGGAGAAGAAACCCGCTCCGGATAAAAAGAACACTGCTTGTCACAACTGTGGAAAGAAGGGTGACTGACGCAGAGAATGCAAAGAACCAAAACGCCATTACCGTCCACGTAGCAGTTCGAGTGAAAACGACGCATCGAACTACGCAAGGAACTACAAGGATGACCGTCAACACAACGGTTCAAGGGATGACCGTGATGAGGGCCGGAAACAACAATGGATCAGGAAACTTCAAGCTATGAGCATGCAGGATCTCGATCGACTGGGCCAACCAGATGATTGACTAGAAACCCCCTCTCTCTGTGCCATCGCTGCTGCTGTCCACCGACGAAGAAACACAAACAGTTTCTACGTTACCGCCCTTATTAATCACGAATTGGAAATTGAATTTTGAATTGACACTGGTGCTGAATATACAACTGTCCCTACCAAGAAGATGATGCCTCTCCCACCGATGTCTGGAACACACGTCACAGCTAAAGGAGCAGCAGGACATGGCATCAAACTTTCAGAAACAGACCCCATCAACTTTTCCATCGGCCCCAAAAGCGTGGTGACAACTCTATGGCTAGGGGACGATCTAGGCGAAGCTTTGCTAGGAATGGACGTTCTCCTGCTCATGGACACAAGCCTCGATTTCAAGGATGGAAAGATGTCGTGGAATTTGAGGAGCTTGAAGAGAGAAGATCTCAAAGACCACCCCATCTGGGCCAAGGGAAAGACTGACTGCGGCCTGCTGAAAATGGAACGTGTGATGTTGACTGGAAAAGTCCCCCCAAGTGTGAAACAATACCCGCTCAACCGAGCCGCTGTCGACGGACTGACACCAATCATCAAAGATTTGTGTGCCCAAGGAATCATCTACAAGACTCAGTCTGCTTCCAACGCCCCCGTGTGGCCTGTGAAGAAACCAAATGGATCCTGGAGACTGACGGTGGACTACCGTCTGGCCAATCAAGGCCTCGCCCACCTGAGTCCAGTTGTGGCCTCTGGTGACCAGTTCCTCCAGGACATTTCGCCAGCACACAAGGTCTTCACAGTGCTCGACGCCGTTAACGCCTACTGGTCCGTGCCATTGGCACCTGAGTGTCAGAACTGGTTAGCCTTCCAATTTGATGGGTGTCAGTATACATGGTCTCGCCTTGCGCAAGGGCTGGCATCTGCCCCCACCATCTACCACCAGGCCCTGAGACGACACCTGACTCTGCCCGAGGCTCCACGCCTGACCTCAAGCAGTCATCACTTACCTGGACGACATTCTCATTGCATCTGAGACGGAGGA
>NW_024879573.1:0-42500 GCF_900700415.2 Clupea harengus
ACCTATTCACAGCAGAATATATTGAGTAATTCCTCAACCCCATTTCGCAAAAACACGCCAGTTATCTGAAGGACACCTATGACTTCATTAAAAAAGTAGGCCAATTAAAAATCCCCCCAACTGCCTTCCTTTTTACTATGGACGTAGATAGCCTCTACACCAATATAGAAACCAAATTGGGTATGGAGGCCATAAGGAAATGGTTCCTAAAATACCCTGACCCCAGGAGACCGGAGAAGCAATTACTCCAACTATTAGAAATAAATTTAAATAGAAATGACTTTGAATTCAATTCACAATTCTATTTACAAATCAAGGGGACAGCCATGGGTAAGAAGTTTGCACCATCCTACACAAACATATTCATGGCCGATTGGGAGGAATCAGCACTACAAACAGCTCCTCTGAAACCTCTCCATTACTACCGCTTCTTGGATGATGTATGGGGTGTTTGGGACCACACAAGGAAGCAGTTCTTGGAATTTGCCAATCATCTGAACACGCAGTCCAGATCCATCAAAATCAAATATGAAATAAATAACATAGAGGTCAATTTCCTTGACACAGTGACTTACAAAGGTTCAAAATTCTTAGAAACAGGCCAGTTAGATTTTAAAATGTATTTTAAGGACACGGACACCCACTCTTTATTGTATAAAACCAGCTACCACCCCAAACACACCTTCAAAGGGATTGTCAAATCCCAACTTCTAAGATTCCATAGAATTTGTTCTGACAAAAATAATTTATTAAGGCAACCAAGACATTATTTTCTGCCCTCAGGAACAGGGGATATTCAAGATCTTTCCTTCAAATGTGTCATAAACATTTCCTAACAAAAAAAATAAAACTGAATGAAAAACCAAATATAATTCCGTTGGTCTCAACCTTTTCAGAGCCCGGTTTACAATTACATTCCATGACAAAAGCAAATTTCAATACGTTTCTTTCTGGCACCCCCTATTTACAACACCACACGCTGATTTCCGCACATAGAAGGAACACAAATTTGAGGGATCTTTTGGTAAGGAGCAAATTAGCCCCTTTAAACCAAATCAAGAATAAACATAGGGAAGATAAGACTTTTCAACCAAAATTATGGGTCAAAAACTATAACACAAAACGCATTTTTCAAATCAGACCAACACTAACCCTCCAAACTACTAATTGCATTTATTTAATAACATGTACTAAATGCTCCAAACAATATGTTGGACAAACAAAGAATTCAATAAAAACCAGACTATATTAACATATACATAACCTAAAACACCATAAAGAAACACATATACACATAATTAGTCACTTCTTGCTTCATGGCCTGTCCTCCCTGCGAGTCATGGGCCTCCAAAGTAATGGACTGTGGACACTCAAAGAAAGAACCACCGCTGAAAGACAATGGATGGCAAAATTGAACACGTGGCATCCTATGGGACTGAACGAGGAGTAAAGAGATGTTTTTTTTCACAAGGGTACTTACCCAGAAACTCTGACCTAACCCTGGTTCTGAACCTGGTTCTGAACCTGTTCTCGGTTCTCACCCTAACCTTACCCCAGTTCTAAACCTCACCTTAGTTCTCTGAAAAAACCTATAAAAAAATAATTAAAAAAAATGACAAATAAAATAAAAAATATACAAAAAATAAAACATAAAAAATAATAAAAAAATATTTTTGGTTTTAAAAGGGGACCATGATGAACTGGGATGGTCTCATAAGGGCGTCTGCCCGGAACCTCCCAAACTCTGAGTTTCCCCAATCAAAACCACTAAAGTAAATCAAAAACAATGGTAGATGGATATCCTTTGAGCATGAGACAAAACATTGATTTAGAGCTCCTAAAAACTCTCTATAAATAAACCCCAAACATTTGACCACTAAGCCATACTAACCATAACCCTAACCACTGTTCACAACCCTAGTCCTTACCATAACTCTGACCTTGACTTTTAATCCCTGACCACAACCCTGACTCTGACTTTACCACTGCCCGTAACCCCAATCCTGACCAAAACCCTCTCCCTCTCTCCTGACCACAACCCCAGTCCTGACCATAACCCTGACTCTGACTTTACCACTGACCACAACACCAGCCCTGACCATAACCCTGACTTCATTCCTGACCACAACCCCAGCCCTGACCAAAACCCCAGTCCTGACCATAACCTTGACTCTGACTTCATACCTGACCACACCCCAGCCCTGACCATAACCTTGACTTTGACTTCATTCCTGACCATAACCCCAGCCCTGACCATAACTCTGACTCTGGCTTCGTTCCTGACCACAACCCCAATCCTGACCAAAACCCCAGTCCTGACCATAACCTTCACTCTGACTTCATTCCTGACCACAACCCCAGTCCTGACCATAACCCTGACTCTGACTTTACCACTGACCAAAACCCCAGCCCTGACCATAACCCTGACTCTGACTTCATTCCTGACCACAACCCCAGCCCTGACCAAAACCCCAGTCCTGACCATAACTTTGACTCTGACTTCGTTCCTGACCACAACCCCAATCCTGACCAAAACCCCAGTCCTGACCATAACCTTGACTCTGGCGTTATTCCTGACCACAACCCCAGTCCTGACCATAACCCTGACTCTGACTTTTCACAAGGGGACGCTCTCCACCTAAAAACCTATGACATACTATAGAGGGCCACAGGGAACACTTACACACTAAGTCCCATAATTTTGTCCTTTACAGACTCTTCAGAATTTACCCTCAAACATTTGACCACTAGGGGGCGTTAGACCTTCGAAAATAGACTAAAACCACTCCCTAGGGGACACTTAATAAATCCCCACTGGCCCCAACATCCTAAACCACCCAGATACCTTTTAAAAGCAGCGTTCAGTGAGCAACTATAGGCAAATGAGCTAGAGCAACTTCCGGTTACAATTTTTCAAAATAAAAGTTCCTTATTAGCCCCGTGTTTTCTTAAACTGTCAGAGATATTAATTTCATAGTAACATCAAAATGGGTTAACGATTCACTGATGTTACAAAAGTATGGTTTTCTTGGTTTAATATAATGAACACTGACTAAACAGGCAATATTGTATTAAGAAAAAGTAAAACACACCCCAATATGCTGATAAAAGGATTATGCCTTCATTAAAGTTGGTTGAACTTGTTCAGAACACTGTAAAGAAAGGGTAAAATATGTTTAGCAGTCATTATTCTGGTAATTCTCTGTGAAAAAACACTTGACACACAGATCACACAGGTGAAAAAGGATTATCTCCAATGCCAGGGTATTGCCATGTGACACGTATCACACTTTGCTGAAAAAACTAAAGATTGTGTCTCAATGAAAGGGGGGTGGAATATGTTCAGGACACTCCAAACATTAAATAAAATGTTTGAAGTAGTTGAGATTTACGTCCCTGAATGCTCCACAATACTTTAAACATAGGCCTACACACAGGCGAAAATGCATTATCTTCAATAGCAGGGCCATATGACACGTTTCAAACTTTGCTGATGAAACTATAGATTGTGTCTCAATGAAAGGGGGGTGGAATATGTTCAGGACACTCCAAACATTAAATAAAATGTGTGAAGTAGTTGAGATTTACGTCCCTGAAGGCTCCACAATACTTTAAACATAGGCCTACACACAGGCGAAAATGCATTACCTTCAATGGCAGGGCCATGTGATACATATGACACTTTGCTGATGAAACTAAAGATTGTGTCTCAATGAAAGGGGGTGGAATATGTTCAGGACACTCCAAACATTAAATAAAATGTGTGAAGTAGTTGAGATTTACGTCCCTGAGTGCTCCACAATACTTTAAACATAGGCCTACACACAGGCGAAAATGCATTATCTTCAATAGCAGGGCCATATGACACGTTTCAAACTTTGCTGATGAAACTATAGATTGTGTCTCAATGAAAGGGGGGTGGAATATGTTCAGGACACTCCAAACATTAAATAAAATGTGTGAAGTAGTTGAGATTTACGTCCCTGAAGGCTCCACAATACTTTAAACATAGGCCTACACACAGGCGAAAATGCATTACCTTCAATGGCAGGGCCATGTGATACATATGACACTTTGCTGATGAAACTAAAGATTGTGTCTCAATGAAAGGGGGTGGAATATGTTCAGGACACTCCAAACATTAAATAAAATGTGTGAAGTAGTTGAGATTTACGTCCCTGAGTGCTCCACAATACTTTAAACGTACGTGTCACATGGCCCTACCATTGTCTTCTTTTCTTATTGACACAAAAACGTCTGAAACTTTTGATTAATAAGTCAGAAAAACACAAGGTTTTCACTATTGGATTGCTCTCGATCTCCTCATCTGAACTAATATAGTTTTATAGATTTTCGAAAAAACGAAGGGTTTAATGTATTGCAAAAAAGGACCGTTTCCCAGCAAGGAACCATCGCGTTCTGTTATTGGGAGCGACATGGCCAAGAACAGGAGGGTGTTTCCTACTGATGGAAGATGGCATACCATGTGAGGCTGAGAGCTTGACTTGCTTGCCTAGAACTGACTGGCTTTTTTCAAAGCAAACATTCCAACACGAGGGAATCCAAGTAGAAGCTTGTTGGTCTTAGGTGCGGATTCTTGCATCTGGGGACCTTCCCGCTTGGTTTACCCCTCACCCAGGCTATCCAAAGGGTCTTCCAATGGATGTCTGGTTTAGCAGATCCAGCTTGAGTAGAAGCTTGGTGTCTCTCATGGGTGTCTTCCTACCATGGGTCTAGGCCACGCCGCTCTTGCTTGGGGTCCAACCCGCCGGATCTCGGTAGCCTGGATACCTAGCGTGCCAACGGAGGGGCTATCGGAGAAGGCAAAGCCAGCAGGAGAGGACTGGGAGGCTGGTTGTCTGACCATGGCTGCCCTGCTCTCTGGAACCCTCCTGTTCCAGCTGGCTTGGCATGGTGCAGAGGTGCTGGTCATCTCTTTCCACCAGTCTCAGCTCTTCTCCAACCCCGGAGTTGACATGAAGATCTGCCCCAAGATGAGACCATTTCTCTGGCTCTAGCTGGGATGGTTCATTCCATCCTGACTAGGGGGTAAGTATCCAACCACCCTTGTTACCTCAGGACTCCGGAGCTGCATATAAGTATATTTATTAGACAAACAACAATTGCAATCGGGGGCTCACTCCCAGCACAAGGCTGAAAGTGAAGCAATGATAGAACACATCGCACAAGGTTTATATAGACAGAAGTTGAGCGTTCAGCAGGGATAACCACGTGTTGGATTTCTCACGTCCGAGGCAAGGATGGAAGTTTTGCACAAGGTCGGAAGAAGCACAGTTCGTCCCTTATTATCCACTTCTGGTCTAAACATGCCTTGTACAAATGCAGACTAAGTGGCACCTAATACTCTAAGTTACACCCACGTGTAACATGGTGTTTTGGGCCTGAGGGTGGTTTGCAGTGATTCACGTGTGTTCTGAGTGGTGTGTTTCACATGAGTGTAGTGGTGATTGGCACACTTTAAATGAGCACTGAGCACGAACCTTTTTCTACCGCACGTGTGTAGCATGATCACTAATTAAGCACAGGTGCCTAGCATTATGCCACTCCCCTCCTTAGGTGTTTCCATCACAATGTTCCTATTTATACCCGTGTCCACAAGCTAATGACAGTATTGTCTGACGCTGTGTTCATGTATTGAATAATATACTATATTCCATATATACTGACTCTTTATCTCTTGCTCCATCCAAAACAGCAAGAAACCTCGGGGTCATTATTGATGACCAACTGACCTTCACGGCCCACATCGCCTCTGTCTCCAGGTCGTGACCGCTTTGCGCTATACAACATCCGCAAAATCAGGCCGTACCTAACCCAGTATGCACCCAGCTGCTGGTGCAAACCTTGGTGAGCTCCCGCCTTGACTACTGCAACGCCCTCCTAACGGGCCCTGCCGGCTTGCGTGGTTGAAACCACTACAGATGATCCAGAACGCCGGCGGCGGCGTCTGGTGTTTCAACCAACCGAAAAGGGCACACGTCACCCCGCTACTCATCGAGCTCCACTGGCTGCCAGTAGCTGCTCGCATTAAAGTTCAAGTCACTTATGCTTGCCTACAGAGTGCTTACTGGTTCTGCTCCCACCTACCTAAATGCTCTTGTAAGGGCAAATGTTACACCCAGGACGCTGCGCTCGTCTTAGTGAGCGTCGTTTTGGCACTGCCGTCCGTGCAAGCACGGCAATCCAGACTATTTTCATTTATAGTTCCACGTTGGTGGAACGAACTGCCTAGTACTACCAGAGCAGGGGCGTCCCTCTCTACCTTCAAGAAGCTTTTGAAGACCCAACTCTTCAGAGAGCACCTCCCCTCCTAACTGGCACCCTGACTAGCGCTTAACTTGCACTTCAGCAGTTACATTCCTGCACTTCTTTTTTCCTCTTTTCTAGGTTGTTGTTTTTCTAATTCTCATGTAAAGTAGTATTTATTGTTACACCATGCTTTTTTATTGCTCTTAGCTTGACTGTTCTCTCCCTTGTACGTCGCTTTGGACAAAAGCGTCTGCTAAATGGACTAAATGTAAATGTAAATGTAAATGTATTAAGGTTGGTGATCGCGATATTCTTTGGGTGTGGGCTCTATACTTTCGCTGGGTTTCATTTTAATCGTAATAGAGTATTGTCTGACGCTGTGTCCATGTATTAAGGTTGGACCAGAGGAGAGTTTGCTTGCGAACTGCCGGCCATTGACCCTGTCCAAGCTGTGTCGTGTGTGTGAATGAGAATCAGAGAACCAGAAGAGCGTCTGGCTTGGCCGTGCCCCGGGAGAACGAGACTGACGCGCACGGTGCTGAAACCATACGAACCTACCTGGACACCCAGACAGACATTTGAACTTTGAGTGCTGGCACTACTTTTAGGAAGCGCATTTTAATGTTTTATATTTATTATCAATTCCCTGGAGTCGCTAAATGAATCTCTTTTATTATTAAGAACGGTGTTCTGATTTCTCTTGCACGTATTCTGAGCTTTGCGTCTGAGCCTCAACCTCCCTTTTAGGGTGTGTTACAACTGGCCAGTGGCGTAACGTAGTAACGACGGGCCCAGGTGCAAGATATTATGACGGGCCCCCCTAGTGAACGCTAAAAAAAAAAATCGTAGCGTTCCCTACTTCCACAACCGCGTCTAAAAAAAACGTTAATTAAAGGTGTTTGTTATCGATATAAATAGTGTTTAATTAATCAACCTTACATATTTCAGAAGTGATTGGTGTGTACACAATGAACTAAGTCTTGTTTGACTCTCAGCAGGAACATTTCTTACCGTAACAATTGTTAACTGTTGCATGGTTGCTGACACACCACTGAGGGCAGAAACAGCGATTCTGATCCCAGCTGAAACTGCTGCACTGCTGACTCCGTGGGCTGGCGACTAGTTGACGGCAATTCAAAAGCCAAAATAATCTAATTTAGGCAGCTTTGCCGCCTTCTCCTCCTGTTCTTTTTCTCTTGCCCTTTTCTACTTCCACTCTTGTGCTTAAAAGGCATTGCTACGAGTAAAGTTGTGCTGTGCAGTGCTCAATGAGCTAGGTTATCAGTCCTTCAGACCTAAGTTATCAGAATTGGTTTAACTATAGCGTATTGTATTGTCACATGATCAAATAGAGACTTGACATTGGACAACAACATACATATTACCCAGCAATCATCATTGCTAATCACAAAAATACCAAAGAAATTAGGAACGTATTAATTCATTGAATAGTTTTTTGATAGTTTCTATAGTGTATGTAGGATAAGCATATGATTTTGTTATAAATTGCTACTTTTCCCAAAAAATAATCACAACCATGACTGAGATAAGTTTGCCCTTTCAGGTGTATATATAGCATTTGACACTACTATCGTTTTTAAAATAGCGCGCATTTGAACAAAAGCAGACCCGAGACGATTTGACGCTGTACATGTATCGAGGGTGGGCCCGCTTTGCAACTTTCCCTGATAGGGGGCCCGTTAAGTTACGCGTGTATATCTTTGGGCTCGGCTTCGGGCCCCGACACCTCACGGGCCCAGGTGCAGCCGCACCTGCTGCACCCCCTATAGCTACGCCCCTGCAACTGGCGTAGTCGGCAGGACGTAAAGAAACAATCAGGGTCGTGCAAGAGAAATTATGACTGAGCCAGGTAGTTCAACAAGCCCCAGAATGATGCCAATATACACGGGAAGCATGATTATATCCAAGTTTCGAGGCAAAGATTCAGACTGTAGTCTTGGAGAATGGAAGAGACAGTTAAACACACTATTTAATCTCCAAAAGATTCCGGTCGAATTCAGGGCTGACTTTACACTTAGCTGCTTGGAAGGGACTGCAAAAAGACCAATTCTAATTCTACCCCAAGAGAGAAGAAAGACAGCTGAATTGATATTTAAAAAATTTGAAGAGCTATACGGAGATCAAGCTTCTGCCTCGGTCCTGCGCGCCCAGTTTTTAATATCACCCAAGAGCCTCAAGAAGACATTGATAGCTTTGCTCTCCGGATTCAACAACACTTTGCCAGGCTGAAAAGGAGAGATGCTCGAGGACTAAGAGACGAGGATGTCCTGCTCCGTGATGTTCTCATCGATGGCCTAAGAGATCCAGCCATGCGGGGTGAGTTTAGAAGTAAAGTCCTCCTAAATGATGACGTAACATTCGAACAAGTAAAAAACGGAAATGTTAGTACGTGAACGCGCATATGGGGCAAAACAGGATCAAGTACAGTGTTTCGCCACTAGGGGGCATTCTTCCTCACTTAACAGCGACCTAGAACAAATGAAAAGACAAATAAAAGAGGAAATGAATGATCAGATAGCAAGTAAATTTAAAGAACTGTCTCAATGCTTGATAAGTGAAATTCGAACAGAGCTCCAACAGGCCTCGCCAAGAAGGGCGCAACAAACATCGACGCAGGGACGGAATCATCATACACCTGACCGCAGGGCCCCATGGCATCCAGCAGCCAATCAGTATGACGAGCAAGGTAGGCCAATATGCAACAACTGTGCACAATCAGGACATACTGCCCGTTACTGTAGAGTATCCAATCCGTCTGGACCGGCTCCTTTAAACTAGTTAGCACCACTGTGGCGGGCCAGACAGTGGGTAGTGGGAACAACAACGGCCCAAATAAAGATTCAGTGGACAAATTAGTCGGAGGGGTCCCTGTGGTTGCACTGCAATTTAATGGGGTGCCTATCCACTGTCTCTTAGACACGGGATCACAAGTAACATTGATGAGGGAGAGTTTTTTCCAGGAACATTTTGGCCAGCAGGGGGCACTACTTGAAGACCCTTCAGCATGGTTGGCACTACAAGCAGCAAACGGCCTTGCGATTCCGTACCTGGGGTATGTACTGTTGGACGTGAAGGTGGGTGATGTGCTCTTCCCTGGCTGTGGCGTTGTAGTGGTTAAAGATCATTGCTTGGCTAATACAAATGGTCTAGTGGGAACCAACATAATTAAGCATTGCTGGGATACACTGACCAAAGACAATCTGACTGTGCCCTCTTTGTCCAGTGAATGCTTTCAACAGCAGTCGTGGCGCAATGCCATGAGAGTATGTGCAAAGGAGGCCAGATTTGCAGCCAGCGATGGGTTTACAGGGTATGTACGCACTATTAACCGTTACCCTCTGGAAATTCCAGGACACAGTGAAGTCCTGGTGTGGGGCCGTACCAAGGCTGGCATTCAGAAACGGGATTACCAGTGCCTAGTGGAGCCCTTTGGGGAGTCTGATGTGCTCACCGCTCGAGCAGTATCAACGGTCAAGCAGGGAAGGTTACCCATCAGAGTGAGAAACATAAGCAGCACCCCGGTCTACCTACGACGCCACCAGAAGCTGGCTAAGGCATTTGTAGTGGAACCAGCAGACATTGTACAAGACACGGATGTGAGTATGTCCAGAGTGGGGGAACAGGTGGTACAGGTTAGCTTAACGCAAGTAAAACAAGACCTAAAGGACCGGCCCGCCCTAGTGGATGTTAACAACATTGATATCTCCCCAGCCCAAAGACTGAAATTACAGGAACTGTTACACAAGCATCAGGCTGTGTTCTCTTGTCATGACGAGGACTATGGGAAGACGAGCACCATACAGCATGTGATCCCGACAGGAGACGCCGCACCTGTGAGAGGACGCCACAGTCATGTGCCTCGCCACCTGTACCAGGAAGTGAAAACCCTCATTCAAGGTATGATTGATTCAAAGATTGTCAGACCAAGTACCAGCCCATGGGCATCTCCCATTGTGTTAGTTAGGAAGAAAGATGGGACTCTGAGATTTTGTGTGGATTACCGCAAGTTAAATCTATTGACACACAAAGATGCGTATCCCCTCCCTCGCATCGAAGAATCCCTTGCCAGCCTGACCAATGCTAAGTTTTTCAGTACTCTAGACTTGCACTCAGGATACTGGCAAGTCCAGATGGCTCCAAAAGATAGGGAGAAGACAGCATTTACTACTCCAATGGGACTATATGAATTTGATAGGATGGCGTTTGGTCTCTGTAATGCTCCGTCTACATTTCAGAGGCTTATGCAAACCTGTCTAGGAGATCAAAACCAAGAGTCTCTGCTGATTCATCTAGATGACATTATTGTGTTTTCCCCTGACTTTGACACGCATCTAACCCACTTGGATGTTATCTTCAGCAGACTAACTAGCCATGGACTCAAATTGAAACCTAGCAAGTGTTGCCTGCTGCGACAGGAAGTCCAGTACTTGGGCCATCGGGTGTCAAACAAAGGGGTGTCTCCAGATCCTGACAAGGTGAAGTGTGTGCAGGGCTGGCCGACCCCCATGACGGTAAAAGAACTGCGCTCATTTCTAGGCTTAGCGGGCTACTACCGCCGCTTTGTTAAAGACTTTGCCAAGATTGCCAGCCCCTTACATGAACTGCTAACAGGGCTAGGTCCAACACAGAGTAGTAAAAGAGGCCTTCTCATGCCCTCACTGGCTGGAACCACACATGTGATGTAGCTTTTGCTACCCTAAAGGAGGCCTTAACCACTTCCCCCATTTTAGCATTTGCTGATTTCACACTGCCTTTTGTACTCTATACAGATGCCAGCAACAGAGGCCTGGGGGCAGTGCTCGCCCAGGTGCAGGGGGGTAAGGAGCGAGTCATCGCTTTTGCTAGCCGGAGCCTGCATCCAACTGAAAGAAATGACAGTAACTACAGTTCTTTTAAATTAGAATTCCTCGCATTGAAGTGGGCCATCACAGAAAAGTTTGCAGAGTACCTAACGCCGGCACCCTTTGTAGTATACACAGACAATAACCCGCTTGTGCATCTCAACTCTGCTAAATTGGGTAGTCATGAACAGAGATGGGCGGCCCGCCTTGCCGGCTTTCAGTTTGAGATTAAGTATCGGCCAGGACGTAATAACCAGAGTGCAGATGCATTGTCCCGCTTCCCCCCAGAGACAGCAGTCCCAGACCAGAGGGAAGAGCGAGAGGGACTGGAGATACCAGGCTTCCGGGAGGTTCAGCCGTCAACAGTGACTGCCCTGTGTGTGGGGGTGGGCTGGAGAACCAAGGAGCCTGATGACCAGGGGACTACAATGGAACAGGGTACCCCACTCCAGCCTGACAGAACATGGGCTCAGTGGAAGAGCCTACAAGAAAGTGACCCCACGCTGAGGAGAGTGCTACACTTCCTCCAGAGAGGCCAACACCCTAACAGACTGGAACGACAAGCGGAGTCCAAAGAGGTCCTAGAAATACTGCGACAATGGGATTGGTTGAGGTGCAAAGACGGTGTGCTGTGCCGGACGTTTCAGGACCCCAAGGAAGTGGATCTACGAACCCAAATGGTCGCCCCAGCAGGTGAGCGAGTCCACATCTGGAAACTGTACCATGACCAGGCGGGTCACTGGGGTGCAGAAAAGACTACCGTATTTTCCGGACTATAAGCCGCTACTTTTTTCCCACGCTTTGAACCTCGCGGCTTAAACAACGATGCGGCTAATTTATGGATTATGATACCTGTGACTGTATACGGTGGCTTTGTGTTTACGGTGGCTTTGTGGAGCTAGGATGCTAGCATGGATGCAGCCGCATGGATGCTTAGCTCCACGCGATTTCTCAGTATCTCTCAATAACTTAACTAATGTCAAAATAACCACAGTCTACCAGCGTAGACAGAACACAACTCAAAACACTTTAGAAAATAAAATAAAAGTTTACAACAATACAAATCCAGTCTTCAAGTTCTTTAGCTCACTGGTTTCAAACTAGCGTCTGTCTTCAATCTAACGTTCTAGCTTCTGATTGACTCTTGCGACTGTGCGTTCTTAAAGCAACAGTGCACTTATCTAACTGGCAAAACTAACTATTGTATTAGTTTTGATATTCATTTTAGCCTGTGTAAAGTTAATTTGTTTCAATGTTGCGGTAGGCACCTGCGGCTTATAGACATGTGCGGCTTATTTATGTTAAAAATAATTATTTTTAAAAAATTCAGTGCGTGAGGCTTATATTCAGGTGCGCTCAATAGTCCGGAAATTACGGTACTGCACTGATCCATGCCAGGTTCTATTGGCCCAACCTTACTAGAGACATTACCAATTGGTGTGCTACCTGCCAGACCTGTGCCCTAAGAAAAGCCCCCACTGTGGCAAAACTAGCTCCTTTAGTGCCAATCAGAACCTCAGCTCCCCTGGAACTGTTATCCATAGACTATCTGACTATAGGTCACCCAGAGGATCCCCATCATAATGTATTGGTAATGGTTGACCACTTTACTAAATATGTATGGGCTTCCTCCACTAGGGATCAGACAGCTGCGACAACAGCAAAGGTCCTGTGGCAGAAGGTAATCCAGCCTTTTGGCTCTCCCCGACGCTTGTTGTCTGATCAAGGTGCCAATTTTGAATCCCAGCTAATGAAAGATCTGTGTAGACTGTATGGAATAACTAAAAGTCATACCACGCCTTATCACCCAGCAGGAAATGGTGGGTGTGAGCGATTTAATCGGACACTATTGGGGCTGTTAGGAACCCTGGGAGAGGAGCGGCGCCGCTGGCATGATCACCTGCAGGAGATGATCCAGGTGTACAACAACACAACCCACAGCGCCACAGGGTATACTCCCTACTATCTGCTGTTCGGTAGACACGGCTCCCTTCCTCAGGACTGCCTGTTGGGAATACCAGATGAGACTGGCTGCGCGTCGGTGGAGGACTGGGTAAAGTGCCATCAACAGCGTCTGAGGTATGCCTATGAGAAAGCAGGGAAGCACACAGACATTGAGAGAACCAGACAAAAACGACACTATGACCACAACGCTGAGAACTCTCCCCTATTGCCAGGCGAGCGGGTGATGATGAGAGACATGAGGGCAAGGGGCCGAGGTAAGCTGGCCGACAAGTGGGAGGTGGTGCCTTATATAGTGGAAAAACAAACTGATTCAGAACTGCCAGTCTATGTGGTTAGACCAGAGCAAGGGCAGGGAGCTGAGAAAGTGGTCCATCGGAACATGTTAAGGCCTTGCTCTTTTCCCCCTGTGGAGAGGGCAGCTGAAACCCCCAGAGCAGTTGGGAGGACCCCTAGGCGTGGAGAAGCCATGAGACAGGCCCCGATCGACCCCCAGCCAGCAGAGACGAGTAGAGCCACGATGAGTTTCCCCTGGGTAGGGGTTTGGGCCCCTACAGGTGCGAGACCAGATGGTGATGTGGCGCGAGGCGGGCAACGACCAGACCACAACCATCCAGATGTCAGAGACGGGCAGAGACTCGAGCTTGACCAACCTAGACGATCCACCAGGGCTAACATTGGGATTCCTCCAACCAAATATGGAAACCAATAACTTATACATCTAGTTTGGGCATAGTCATTGGGACACTGACTTTACAGCAGGGAAGGATGTAACATGGTGTTTTGGGCCTGAGGGTGGTTTGCAGTGATTCACGGTGTGTTCTGAGTGGTGTGTTTCACATGAGTGTAGTGGTGATTGGCACACTTTAAATGAGCACTGAGCACGAACCTTTTCTACCGCACGTGTGTAGCATGATCACTAATTAAGCACAGGTGCCTAGCATTATGCCACTCCCCTCCTTAGGTGTTTCCCATCACAATGTTCCTATTTATACCCGTGTCCACAAGCTAATGACAGTATTGTCTGACGCTGTGTCCATGTATTAAGGTTGGTGATCGTGATATTCTTTGGTGTGGGCTCTATACTTTCGCTGGGTTTCATTTAATCGTAATAGAGTATTGTCTGACGCTGTGTCCATGTATTAAGGTTGGACCAGAGGAGAGTTGCTTGCGAACTGCCGGCCATTGACCCTGTCCAAGCTGTGTCGTGTGTGTGAATGAGAATCAGAGAACCAGAAGAGCGTCTGGCTTGGCCGTGCCCCGGGAGAACGAGACTGACGCGCACGGTGCTGAAACCATACGAACCTACCTGGACACCCAGACAGACATTTGAACTTTGAGTGCTGGCACTACTTTTAGGAAGCGCATTTTAATGTTTTATATTTATTATCAATTCCCTGGAGTCGCTTAATAAATCTCTTTTATTATTAAGAACGGTGTTCTGATTTCTCTTGCACGTATTCTGAGCTTTGCGTCTGAGCCTCAACCTCCCTTTTAGGGTGTGTTACACACGCACACAGAAACACAGAAAAGCCATGTTCCTGCTTTCATAAGCACATGATTCATACAAGGAATATATGAATACAAGGCACTTGATTCATATATTCTTAAGTAACAGTGTTTGGAAATTATCTCCATCAGTCCCTCCTTTTATCCGTTTCAATGGATAATTCACAATCATAATCACAAATCATCTTTCTTAATTCGTCAATTATCAATTTCAATGGATAACCTCAAAATCATCATTCTGAGCTTCATCACATGGATTTTCGGAACAGAGATCATTACTGAGCATCACTACATATCATCATAAGTCAATCATTTAAAATGTCATCATATTTCTCATCACACATTTGTATACTTTGCATTTGTAGGCCAACATAGTGGATGTCGACTGTGTGTGTGTCATTAGCTCGCCTAGGCTTCAGATAACATTCGAACAAGGCCTCTTTGCTGTGTCCTTGAAGGCCCTGTTCCCCATCAGGCATCCGGCAGAACACATCGGACTGGGCAGGAAAATGTAAACAGTCTTTTTGTAGAAAGTGTGTAGGCAGTTTGGTTCACCCGTTTCCACCACGGATGATCTTTAGGTAGGCCCCATCGCGGACATTTGACCAAGACCGTTGCCTGTTGTGATCAATATGTTAAAAGTCCCAAAATGTAGAGCAGTACAGTTATTATCAAAAGTTTCACACAGTTTCATTTTCCCCTTGTAACTCTCCATGACTTCACAGAGATAGGACGCCCCGCCCTCCCAGTATCCACTAGGCTCTTTTACCCCACTGGACAGTGTAGTTTTCTTCACCAGGTTTGAAAAATTGCCTCTTTGTAGCTGGACTTCTGTCACAGTGGCCCGGCCTTGGAAAACTGTAGAGGAAGACAGCTCCTATCCTCTGTCTCTTTCCAAGGAAGGCTTACTCGTTTACAATGTGTTAGATGTATCCAGGTGGCTCTCTCCGCTATTTTGACTGTGGTAGATGTTGACAGTAGCACTTTGTATGGTCTGTCCCACTTGGGCGAATGGCAGTGTTTTCTTTTGAGGCTGTTGATTAGGACCCAATCTCCTGACCCAACCTTGGTTTCAGCCTCCCAGGTTCCTGCGGAGCACAGAGAGTTCTGAGAGCATTTTGCTAATTCACATTTTTGCCATATATTCTGCAAATGTATATTCAATCTCTTAGTCTGTTTCAGCAAATGGTTTGAGAGTTTAGGCAGTGTAGATTCTTCCATACATCATTTCAAACAGTGATAACAACATACATGCTTAATTTCACTAATTTCACTCTTGGATTCTCAATGAACTTTTAATAGTTTGGTTCATTCTTTTCTACCCGTCCGGCTGACTGGGGGTTGTATGAACAGTGATTATCTATGGCTAGACAATATTTCTTTCTTTCGTTGGGAATTAACTCAATAAAATCAATAATGAATGATTAAACATCTTTCTCATGAAATATAAATAAGAAGTACAAATATATGCTTACTATCCCCACTTATTGAGGCATGTTTTCACCATGGCTCAATATTGCAGCATATCTTTTAGTATTGTGAGATCTAATTCTTCAATTGTGTACGTGTCAGATGGTTGTCGTAGTGCGGCATGGTTAGTGGCCTTGTCTGCTTTGTGGTTTCCCAATGAAACCGGGTCTTTTGCATGTGTGTGCGCAATCAGTGCAATTAGTTCCGCTGCCTGTGCGGAATAGTGTTGAAGTAATGGCTATGCGTTCAAGGTTTATTTGCTTGAACCATCAACAAACAATAGTTAAATCAGCTTCTGGAAAAGGCATATCTTGTAGGTCAGCTCTGGCTGCCATAGTTTTTATCTGTCCTCTGCCGTAAGTAAAAGTGTAACTGGGTTAAATGTCACGCAGTGCTCAATATTGATATGAGGCTGAGTGAGCAAAAAAATAAATAAATAAGCATGTGGAACTTTCAGTGTAAGTGTCTGTTTAGTACAATAGGAGCAGAGGCCTGCACCGCCAAGGCTGCAGCCACTACTGCTTGTAAACATTCAGACATTGCTTGGGCTACTGGATCTAGCCGTGTGGAATAGTATGCCACTGGTATCAACTTTCAAGTCCCCACTTATGCATTAACACAGATGTTATATAACCTTATTTACAGTCTACAGTTTGTACGAATGGCTTTGTCATGTCATGGATGTGCTAGGACAGCAGAACTGACCAACAGTTGTTTTATCTGCCCCAAGGCTCGGTGATGGGACCACTTCTCGTTGCCATTTACACCACCTCGTTGGGCCCTATCATCCGCTCGCATGGTTTTTCCTACCACTGTTATGCCGATGATACTCAACTGTTTCTGTCGTTCCCTCCTGAGGACACTACGGTCTCGGCGCGGATCTCGGACTGTCTCGCTGATATATCCACATGGATGAAAAATCACCACCTTCAGCTGAACCTGGCCAAAACGGAACTGATGGTCTTCCCAGCCAAACAGGTCATCCACCACAACATCAAGATCAATACTGACTCTTTATCTCTTGCTCCATCCAAAACAGCAAGGTGTTCAACCAACCGAAAAGCTAAATGCTCTTGTAAGGGCAAATGTTACACCCAGGACGCTGCGCTCGTCTAGTGAGCGTCGTTTGGCACTGCCGTCCGTGCAAGCACGGCAATCCAGACTATTTTCATTTGTAGTTCCACGTTGGTGGAACGAACTGCCTAGTACTACCAGAGCAGGGGCGTCCCTCTCTACCTTCAAGAAGCTTTTGAAGACCCAACTCTTCAGAGAGCACCTCCCCTCCTAACTGGCACCTGACTAGCGCTTAACTTTCACTTCAGCAGTTACATTCCTGCACTTCTTTTTCCTTTTCTCTAGGTCGTTGTTTTTCTAATTCTCATGTAAAGTAGTATTTATTGTTACACCATGCTTTTTATTGCTCTTAGCTTGACTGTTCTCTCCCTTGTATGTCGCTTTGGACAAAAGCGTCTGCTAAATGACTAAATGTAAATGTAAATGTTATCTATTCAAATGCCTGCTTTCCATCTTCAGGCCTTTTAATAATATCTCCTGCTGACCTGGGCTGAGAATAAAGTAAACTCTGCAACATTTGTGTTTCTAACGCGTGGTTAGGAATCCATTATCTACAGAAGTTAGCCATTCTCAGAAAATACATAATTTATTTCTTTGTCTGTGGCTGAGGTGCTTTTTAAGATAGCTTTACTTTAGTGGACCACAGCTGCTAATGTTGTGGCCTTGTTTCTGCTAAAAATCTTAACAACGCCAGGGTATGTTGTTTACAGGTATTCTTATCTGGAGGAACAGCACTAGATGTTCAACAACAATTGACTGTCCCTCGAACTGTAGCTAAGTTTGAGCTCATGGCTTGTGAGAATACAGTCTTTTGAGCCAGCACTCAGCCCCCACCCATCCTGTCTTAGTCCAATGTATCAGTCTAGGTTAATGTAGTTAGTGTGACAGGCTTACATTTCTCTTAAAATATTTTTTGGGCTAAACAGTGTATATTCTATACATAATAATATGTTGGGACATCATTGTTTAATTTATTCTAAAACCCATGTATTGTTGGAACAATTCTAATGCCCAACCCACATCATATCTCTTCCTAATAAGTTTGTAGGGCATGTTTTTGGAACATAATCTGTATTTTTAAATATCTCTCCTATTTCAAACTCTAATTTTAGATGTCTCTTTCTTCTTACAACCTTACTGTTCTGGGCATCTAATTCGAGTAATCAGAGTCACACAAAACAAAACAAAACAAAAAATCATTGGCTTTCTTGCCACCATTAATGTAAGCTTTGCTCTGTTTGGCGCAACCAATAATGTAAAAACATTTTCAAATCAGTGTTACAATTTTCTTCTTGTTGTAGACATTTTAAACCACCTCTTATTGCCATTATCATGTGCGTCTTCTGATTTTGATGCACTTTTTCCCATTTGTAAGTTATTTTATGTATTTTTCTTAATACCTCTAACTGATCTTGAACCCTTTTAAATTACCTTTATCTTATTCTTCACAGTAGGGTTAGTTGTTTCTATTTTCAGACTCTCATAGTTCGTTCTTGAGATCGCAATGCTGAGTCAACCCGAGCCCGACCAGAGGTCCTCTGTCTCACTCGTTTGGTGAGGAGGTTGAGGCCAGGGGATTTCCCTGGGGTGATCAGTCCCCTACTGGTTCCGAGTCAAGGCATCTCAGTAATGCGAAATCAGTCCTTTAATTACATAAATTATGACTATAATTATCTGTGTTTTACCCATTGTAAAAAGTTTGTCTCAATCCCACAGAAAAATATCTCTAACTCTAGCAAATTCTTTCAGGAATATATCTAAAACAGTTAGTATCAACCCCACAGGTAACACAAGGTAAGGGGGAATGGATAGACCTTTAAGAGACTTCTCCGGAGTCGTCTAGAAATAGGTCTAGAGAGTTTGCACAGGCTTCCAGTGGCCAAGGGGATATATCTCTCATTTACCCCGAAGAGTTTGTACAGGCTTCCAGTGGCCAAGGGGATATATCTCTCATTTACCCCGAAGAGTTTGCGGAGGACCCCCTACCATGCAGGTTTATCTCTCATTTACAACCGAAGAGTTTGCGGAGGACCCCCTACCATGCAGGTTTATCTCTCATTTACAACCGAAGAGTTTGCGGAGGACCCCCTACCACGCAGGTTTATCTCTCATTTACAACCTTTTAACACAGCTAGCAAATTCGTTCAACACACGAGGCAAGCAGGAATATCTCTAACAAGTTTGTAACCTTAAATAATTCCTTCTCTACCCCCGCGGAGAACAGGCAACACAGCCCCACTCGAAGACACGTGTACACAAAACCGAAACAAACAATAAACCAACAATATACTACCGTGCACTTACAACAAACAAACAATATACTCACAAACAGCTTGGAGTCCACACCCTACAGTCCAATTCTTTTCCTTCACTCTCGGCTCTCCCCGCTGGCAGGCCCTGGCCTCCTTCCAATTCAAGTTGGAGGTCTAGAAAAACAGTCTCGTACTCCTCCGTATGGTTCAGGTCCTGATGATTAGCCCAGCGCGGAGAGCCGTTGAGGTTGTTGGAATCCCGGTCATGAGCCCCCAAATATGTTAGGTGAAAATTCACCCTAGTTACCGCAGGACTCCGGAGCTGCATATAAGTATATTTATTAGACAAACAACAATTGCAATCGGGCTCACTCCCAGCACAAAGTGAAGCAATGATAAACACATCGCACAAGGTTTATATAGACAGAAGTTGAGCGTTCAGCAGGGATAACCACGTGGTGGATTTCTCACGTCCGAGGCAAGGATGGAAGTTTTGCACAAGGTCGGAAGAAGCACAGTTCGTCCCTTATTATCACTTCTGGTCTAAACATGCTCTTGTACAAATGCAGACTAAGTGGCACCTAATATTCTAAGTTACACACACGCACACAGAAAAGCCATGTTCCTGCTTTCATAAGCACATGATTCATACAAGGAATATATTAATACAAGGCACTTGATTCATATATTCTTAAGTAACAGTGTTTGGAAATTATCTCCATCAGGGCCCAATCTTTTACTGGTGATTAGCACCACCCACACACCAGCACACTTTGCACTATATGAAGAGTTTCACTACATGAAGACAACATCAAGAGGACGCTACGGAGAACACCGCCGTTTAGTGATTAGATTAGCTAGAATACTAATAGTCCAGATAGCACTACTCAACTTAATCTAACCTATTTAACTTTATCTTATCTTTTGAATAGCAAATCCAATCTCATTAGTACCGTAGTAAGGGGCAGAGTCAGCAGGAGAGCATTCGGAGGCTGTGGTCTGACCATGGCTTGCCCTGCTCTCTGGTCTGGATCCCTTGTGGTCCTAGCTGACTTTGACATGGTACTTAGATGCTTGGGAGAGTCTAGGAGGCTGCGCTCTGGCGCGGCTAACCTGACTACCCTGAGGGACTTAAGACAGTGCTCTGTTGTGGCTGATCTGGGTCCTCTGGGGGCCTTGGGAGGTAGCGCTTTGCTGCTGCTGGCCTGGGGCCCTCGGTCATCTCTGTCTACCAGTCTTTGTTCCTTTCCTACCCGGCCTTGACAACAAAATATCAGTGCTTTATTCTATCCAATCTTTATAACGTAACAGAATAACAGTAACAGTTAGACAAGAAACCCTCCACTGTGAGGCAAAAGTCTTTAAAACTCTAACTCCTATTATTATTTAACTGCTAACAAACTCAACAATGTAGGGAACCTTCCACTGTGAGGTAATGGTATTTAAACTTTAACTCTTCCTAAAAATTAACTACTAACAAACTCAACAACATAAAGAACTAAAAGCAATCATACCATCATGAGATTCCTCAGAAACCATATTGGATTTTCCTGAGGAAAACTTTAGCAACAATTGGACATAAGACACACGCTGGGGACTGATCTACCTACAGCGGGGCCGCCTCAGAGGAGGGTGTTTAGTTATTAAAGGCCTGTGGTGAACTACTGATGATGTGTCTTAAAATTTCCCACAGACTACTTTGCTACCAAAGACCTTGTGGACCTAGGACTTCCTAAAGCAAATTACTGCTATAATAAGCCTAATGACAATATCAAAGCTCACTTTTAAGCCTAATTAAAAAACATTTCTAAACCTAACCTCTCCCCCTGGGGGAACCTTCTGGGACAGAACCTAGACCCTAAAGGCTAATTCTAACCCTAACCCGGGAAATATTTTAAGGCAAGACTGAACCCTATTCTTAATTCTAACCCTAACCTAAAGGACCCTTCTACAACACATTGGATACCTTAGTTGAAGAATTTAACCATAAGGCTATATCTGAACCACATTATGGGCAATCTAGAAAGGTGTAGTGAAAGGTCATAAAACCTGAACATACACCTAAGAACTGTTAGATTCCAGTGATATTTCTCATGTACAGATTTCTTGTGTATGTGCCTCCACCACTACCAGGCCCGTAGGCCCAAATTCCAGTAAGGTTAGCAGGTTAATCTTAATGGATGCAGGCCATATGCCGATCCACGGGGAGACATCTCCTCTTGGTATGTGTATATGTTGTGTAGGATTCCTCCTGGCGCCTGGGTTATTAGGCTGAAGGACATTGATCGACTGTCATGGTCATGTATGTGTATGTGTGTGTGTTAGAGATTGTTATGCATTTCATTCGGTTTACGTAATGCCCCCAGTTAAATTAGCCTGTGCCCGAGGCTCAGAGATCAGAGCGACTCGCGGAGCAAGGAAGACCATCTCCTGGAAGACGACCCCCCGACCCGCGTGTGCCCGGCGACTCTTAGAACTCTGCTCAACTTAGAATACTTAGACTCAGAAAAGTACTTAGTGATATTTCTTGTCTGCCACAATAAATATCATTTGGCTCTGATCCGAACCGCTCCAGCTTCCTTGATTGAGACAACCAACTAGACCGCCCTGCCAGACCCGGTGGCGCACCTCTTAGACCCCATCACTTCATCACCAACATTCATAGTCACCTTTCAGCCCCCAACAGCCCCCTTAATTTAGACACCCCCAACTTAGTTTAAGCCATCACCTGTACCCTCTGTCACCTGATCTACATTGGAGAAACCAAACATACACTCCGCATACGCCTCAGGCAACACCTCCGCAACATACGCAACAATAAACTCCACACACACCTCGTCACTCATTTTCAGACACACAACACTTCCCACCTTCAAACATGCGGTCTTGAGGGGAATCGAGGCTGGTCCACAGCCCAGAGGAAAAGAGCAGAGAGGCTGTGGATTTTAAAATTAAATACACTTTTCCCCACAGGTCTTAATGAAAAACTCAATTAAAAAATAAAACCTTTTGTCCCCCTTGTGTCTCCCTGTCTGTTTCCTTCCCTCCCCTTGTAGGTCTTTTTATATTTGTAAAACATATCAATAATTAACTATTTATTAATTATTTATTTTCTATTTAAACTTTCATACTCTGTATGGTTTTAGTTTATTAGGACTGGTATCCCTTTGTTTTTGTTTTCTTTTGTGTGTCTTTGAGTGCTTTTTAATTTTTCCTCTTACTTGTTGGCTTTACCTTTCTTACCCAGCACTTATTTATATTTGTATATTTTCACTTTTGATTGTGTGGTTTTTTAGGACTTAACCTTTTAGCATTTAACTTTTTAGCACTTTATATACCAACTCATTCCTTTTTACCAGTCCTTTTATCCTATTATTTTACAAGAGTGCATATTTTGTTAATTGTTTTCCAACCCCCCCCCCCTGCCCCGCCCTCATTTCCCCTTCCCACTTTCCTGCATATCCATATATACACTGCACACATCAGGGAGGCCTCCTGGGTGACCTCTAGGCCAGTGCACATAGAAGCAAAACACATGCAACCATTAACCACACCCTATACTTACACATAACCCTTACCCTGACACTAACCCTGACCCTGACCCTGACCCTAAGCCTAACCCTAACCAGCCAGATCTCAGTCGGCAAGGCAACAGCCACAGTTGAACAAGGGGGCTGCCGTGAGCACAGCTAGATTGGAGAGGAGGGGACCAGAAGGAGGCAACACGTTACAGAAGAGTGAATAAAAGAACGAGGGAGAGAGAGAGAGAGAGCGAGAGAGAGAGAGAGAGAAGTGGAAACGTCCTGTAAAGGTAATAAAAGAATGAGAGAGAGAGGGAGAGAGAGAGAGAGAGAGAAGTGGAAACGTCCCGTCCTGTAAAGGTATCACAAAGAGGAACTTGGAGCCCTGCGGAGTGTGGCGACGGTGTCTGTCCCTCTGAGCGTGCTGCGCCTGCTGGAGGTGGCCCTGACCTGCGTGAGCTTCAGCCTGGTGGCGTCGGTGGGCAACTCTTCCTCCTCCTACTGGGCCTGGTGCATGTTCAGCTGGTGCTTCTGCTGCTTCCTCACCCTCCTCATCCTCGTGCTGGAGTTCGCCCGCCTAAGCGCGTGCCTGCCCATCTCGTGGGACGACTTCACCATCGCCTTCGCCATGCTGGCCGCCCTCATGCTGCTGGCCGCCTCCATCATCTACCCCTCCGTGGTGTTCTCCTGCCCCGGCTGCGCCCGCCAGGTGGCCGCCAGCGTCACGTCCTGCCTGGCATTCCTGGCGTACTGCGTGGAGGTGGGCGTGACCAGGGCGCAGCCGGGGCAGGTCAGCGGGTTCCTGTCCACGGTCCCGGGCCTGCTGAAGGTTCTGGAAGCGTTCGTGGCCTGCATCATCTTCATCTCCCTGGAGCCGGCACGCGTGTCGGCGTTCCCTGGGCTGCAGTGGTGCGTGGCGGTGTACGCTCTGGCCTTCATCTTCTCCCTGCTCATCATCATCCTCACCGTGGGCCGCCTGCTGGGCGTGTGCCCCTGCCCGCTGGAGCAGGTGCTGGTGGCCTTTAACGTGCTGGCCGTGCTCATGTACGCCACTGCTGTTATCGTCTGGCCCGTCTACGCCTTCCGGAACAATCCGCGGCCCTCCAACTGCCGCCACTGCCCCTGGGACGGCCTGGTGGTGGTCTCCTTCATGACGTGCGTCAACCTCCTCGCCTACATTGTGGACACCGTCTACTCTGTCCGACTTGTGTTCTTCATCACGCCATCTTAGGACGTCCTCCATAATCTTCATCGTCATCATCACTGGCATCACACACTAACCATCTGAGACAGAACAAAGGGACTTAAATATTGGAGATGTTGTAGCGAAAAACAACTGTTTCCAAATCTTAGAGATAATAGAGTTAGAGAGTCAGAAGTCCGAGTGCGATAAACTGAAGTTTTATTCAATCCTGCAGACATTTCATCCAAAACGAGAGTGTGACAGAGCGCATGGCCACTGTCACGTGAAGCGGTGGTTTCCCCGCAGATCGTAATCACTGATTATATGATACGTTAGGATGGACATAAATATGAACGTTGGAATATGTGATTATGTTGTGTGAGGTGCATAGTAGTGATGGGCAAATGAAGCTTTGGTGAAGCATTGAACCATTTAGGCACATTGTTTCAAAAATCGGTGAGAGATTGTGATTTTTTTACAAATAAAGAATAATCATTTTTTGTATATTGTGTTATTGGGGAGAGAGTGCTTGGGGAAAGGATGTGCTGGAAAAATATGGAAAAAGTTGTGTGTGCTTGTGTAACCATGTTGGATAGGGAACAGTCAAAGATTTTGATTTAAAAACATTATTTGTTCTACACTTTTTGGACTGAGCCTGTTGATACAGTCTACTTTTCCTATAGCCTAAATATTTAACAGCCAGCGCACCTTATCATGAGCGGATCAGAATAAAGTGTTCCCACATGTCAGAACGACCTCTCTTCCTAGATGCTTCCATAATGATGATACATCAATACGAACGTAATGACTGTGTCACAGTATGAGATAGGCTACTACGAACCAAACGCAATGTTGTGCGCTGAAGTTTTTATGCTTTGAAGGCGCTACAATTCAGACTCGAAACGAGGCAACTGACTGGTTCGTGTGTGGCGCTGTGAACCACTCAGCTGGTTCATTCACACAAAGAAGCAGTTGCGCGCGTAATATGTCGTGTGATTTTTTCGTACCAAGGCAACCTTCGAAGCAGTGGTTTTATGGTTGGTGTACTTTATGGTATGAAGCACGTTCCGGCGCTTCAGTGTCAGGCTGCCATCACTAGCGCATAGATGTAATACGATGTGGGGACTAACACGGGAGACCTAAGTGGATGGTTGCGTTAAACCAGGAGAATAGCTAGCTTGGGCATTGTCCCAGTGTTTGTTTTATTTTACATTCAGTGTTTTGTTTGTTCGTTTGTATTGTCTGTTTGAACCTACTGGTAGTACTACAAGAAAATGAAAGAAAACCTTTTTGGAAGTACTGTTGTGCCTGTCACCCAATCCTTACAGTCTGACCAAACTAACCGCTCGGGCACACTCCTTTACAGACACACACACACACACACACACACACTCACTCACACACACTCCTTTACACACACACACACTCACACACACTCCTTTACAGAGAGCGGTGGTCCATGGAGCAGCTCTGACTAAAAAACCCAGCGCACTAACTATTTATAGGGCATATTCCGTCACTTATTCCAAAACATCTTTCAAGATGCCGAAACAGCTGTGTCCTTATCAGTAGTTTCACCCCTCCCGGTTAGGAATGTCAAGGCTCTTTTGTGGAAACTTTAACATGCTCTTTGATTAATTCCGCATCCCCCTATGCTTAAACGTTTTAATTAATATTTGGCTGTCTCTGTACGTCTGCACCTGTGGAAACTGTGTGATCTTGTTTTGAGAAAATAGGCATCTCTGTTTGGCCTGACCTTGACTGCCATCATCTTGTGGGTGTGCGTATGTGCAAGTGTGTGTGAGAGTATGTGTGTGTGTGTATGTGTATGTCTGTATGTGTATGGGTGTGTGTATGTGTGTGTGTATGTGTGTGTTACGTGGGGAGCCGTATTGTGCGCTTGTTCTCCCTACCGCTCCCTTTGTCCCCCTCTACAGGTGACCTGGCGTCTGATTGGGCTGCGTTTGTGGGTTGGCCTTCGCCTATAAAAGCGGCCCATCTCACACACCGGCCCTCTCTCTGGCTCGCTGGCTCACCCTTTCATTCCAGCCACACCCCGTCTCCACTTCCGGTCGGACTCTGCTGTGGACATGCTGCACGGTGCTCCGCTGGCACCCTGCTTTAGTCAATGTTTGTTGCTATCGTTAGTTTGACGCGATCTACCCGGTTGTGTTTAGCGTAAAGTTAATATTTTACTTTATGTTTACTATAGAACTGGTGGTGTCAGGTGGTGGGTTTTTGGCACGCTTTAAGCTTAGTTTAAGTTCAGAGTAGGAAGATTCCCGGAAGACTCACCACACTCCTTTGTCCTTTTGTTTGAACGGGAGTTCAGTTTCCCCCATTTGATTTCTAAGCAGACTGTGTGAGGGTTTGTTTTTCAGTTTTGTTATTCCTTATGTTCACCGCCACCATGTTCTTCCGTTAACTCTTGATTTATCAATAAATATATTACCATTTCACCGTCACCATTTCTCTTGGCTTCTTTATGTTATGTTTGCCATTTCTTTAAGTTGATGGTATCGTAACAGAGTGTGTGTGTGTGTGTGTGTGTGTGTGTGTGTGTCTGTATGTGTGTGTGTGTATGGATGTGTGTATGTGTGTGGGTGGGTGTGAGTGAGTGAGTGACCCCCATCCTGACTGCTTGTTACTTTCCACTGGCCTGCACCTGCACGATGGCCTTCATGCTTGACCTTACATGATACCCATCCCTGCACACAGGCCCAATGACAATTGAAGCTGCAATTCTGCTCTATGACCACCACGGCACTGTTTTACAATCATATTTTTCAGAGACAAACCCAGACACGCCCAGATGCCAGCTAAAAGACGAATCAGATCTGGATTGCACCCATGACTCTGCTGCTAGTTTGATGCTAACATGCTAGCTTTCATTTACACCTGATGTTAGCATGCTAGCTTTCATTAACATCTGATGCTAACATGCTAGCTTTCATTAGCATCTGATGCTAACATGCTACCTTTCATTAGCATATGATGCTAACATGCTAGCTTTCATTTACACCTGATGCTAACATGCTAATGACTAAACATACTTAGGTTATAAAACATTTATTGCCTTTTATATCATAACTGCTGTAGGTATATGTGTATGTTGAGGTGTTGTCTGTTGCCTTACATGGAGAAACTGAGTGAGTGAGCTTTGCTCTGCATGAAACTGTCTGTCTGCTCTGCATGAAACTGTCTGTCTGCTACATGTGGAAATGGAAATGTATTTGTACCAGCATGAGAGCATCACTTCCTGTAGATTATGGATTACTGATTGATTGATTGATTGATTATTTACAGACCTGCTGACCTCACTGTCAATCCCTTCAATAGCTGAGTAATGGCAGGACGTACAGAGGCTGTGCACACACACACACACACACTACCCGTGGACATGATTGGCTTTTGAACAGGGTAGTGACTGAGACTCCTTAAATGGAAATGTTGGCACGCTGACAAATAGTCCTAGATTACAGTGTGTGTGAAAGCTGTGCCAAGCAGGTTAGTGTGTTAACTGTTGCTCACACACACACAAACCCCACATGTCAGTCTAAAGCCCCACATATCAGTCTAATGCCCCACATGTCAGTCTAATGCCCCATATATCAGTCCAAAGCCCCTCATGTCAGTCTAAGATTAGAGTAAATTATTATAATTATTTTACTCTTCTGTGTAGGAAAGTTTGTTCTCCCTGCAGTCATTCCTCTGTAACACAATGTGTGGGTTTCCCCCCAGGCTTTATTCAGTCAAAACATAAATAGATAGATAGATCTTTATTCATCCCGAGGGAAATTTAGGAGAACAAATAGCGCAAGGAAAATATACCCATATGCTGTATGACTGGAGAAATAACAGTTTGGACTTTGAAGGAGGGTAAATGCATTTGAATAAACATAAAAAAAAACACGAAAAAAAACTGAATTATGGAAAAATTAAGTTACTGTTGAAAATAAATCCATTAGATTATGATGAAGGATAAAGCATTATTTACAAAGCATCATGTAATTCATTTCTGAAATGTAAATGAATATGCATCACACATTACATCAGATAAAACACAGCATGAGCTTCAACTTCTTCTAGATGCTCCACCCTCACAAGTTAAACTGAAGTTTCTATGGGGGATATCAGCTATGGGGAGATATCATCCTCTTCTGGGGGGGGGGCTCCTCCTCCTCTTCTGGGGGGGGGCCTCCTCCTCTGAGCCGCAGCTTCACTGAGACCACAGCAAAGGTCATCAGCAGCAGTCCAAAGCCCATCACAGAAGCGTACACATTGTAGAAGTCTATTTTTAGGAGTGTAATTCTTCTTTCAAAGCAAGATACGTTTCCACTATGAAGTCCTTCCCACCCCCGACACCAGTAGGCCCCGCTGTCTTCTGGAGAGAGGCGTGATATGGTGAGAGAGGACTGAGAGAAGTTTACTCGGCCCCCCAGATCCTCATGGACGCGTCCTGTAGAGAAGGAATCCACTTCTCCAATCAGAGCCTCCGGTTCCAGACCTCTCTGACCAAACCACTGGATGACAAAGAAGGAATCTGATTGGACATCACAGCTGAGTTCAACGCTGTCACCCCAGAAGGACATCAGATATTTGGGGCTCAGCTCAGAGCACACTACTACCCAGTGTGGGGTTCTTTCCGTCGGACAAGCTTCTGGAACACAGCAGTATCTCTCAGCATGGGCTGCTGAGGCGGCGGGAAGGACCAGAGAGGAGTTTCTCATGTCAGTGTCCACATGATTAGGGAGGGAATGATTGACAGGCAGACTTTGGACCGGATTAGGGAGGGAATGATTGACAGTGAGCCAGCGCACAGGGCCGCTCACGTGCGGAGAGCAGTCCAGAGTCAATCTGTCTCCTGGCTTCACCAAGTGGAAATACGATGATGTGCGTCCAAACAAAAATGTACACTTTCTCTCAGTGTACAGTTGGCATTGCTCACCTTTCCAAGCCAGGATATGGTAACACGCTCCATCACTTGAAATATTCCAGATTCGGATTGAGGAACCACTGCTTAGCAAGTCAACTTCACCCTTCAGGTCAGACACAAGACTCTCAAAGGACAGCCGTGTGTCCAGGATGACCGTATTCATGCCTTTCTTGGGTGGACATGAAGGTTTAAACAAGTTCTCACCGTACACCTGCAGACTGTCTCCCTGACTCCGGCTGACATCAATCATAGTCCATTCTACGGCTCCAGAAAACTCTTCTTTTCTAACTTCCATTCTTTCTGCACAGACCGTCAGGTTATGTAACGCCCACTCTCTATGGGTGGCGCTCTTCCAGGTCTCCGTCATGTACTCCCCAGTGTCTGATAGAGAGAGGTTCCTCAGGACAAAATAATAGGGTGAGTCCCTTGCGCTGAAGAAGCATCTCACTCTGTTGGACTGCTCTGAGTCTGAGATCTGTGCCGGGTCGGATGAGTTCTGCAGTAAGACGGCTCCGTTTTGGGTCTGTCTGTAGAGAAAGGCCTGGTATCCGGTGGTAGTCATGGCGAAATCTGGTCGAATTTGAAACGTTGCTTCTTCCCCTACGAGTCCAAATCTGAGCTCATGGTTCGGGTGGAAAAGAGCATGAATGCTGGACATGAGCAGAGTCACGAAGACAGCGACTTCACTGAACGTGACCATTCTGTCTCTGGGCCCCTCTGCCTGTGTCTGTCTCTGTATATCTCTCTCTCACTCACTCACTCACTCACTCACACACACACACACACATCCTTTTCCTGTACTGCACAGGATGAGAGGCAGAGTGCATGATAACCTCCATTAAAACACAACTCTCCATAATCTAATAAAAGTGAAAACAGAGAAGGCTTTACAGTGTTGATGAAATGGTAATAATGTGCAATAACCTAACAGCAGTGTGTTCTAGCTGTTCAACTATTGGTTCATTTCACTAAAGAAGACTGCTGGGCCAGCAGTAGCAGATAGGAGAGCTGATTGCCATCTGTAACTTCACAAGCCACTTGATGCTTTCAGAGGATCCATTTTCCAGTCTTTAATAATGCTTATTCTACCACTCCTCAGAGTTCACAAGTTCACTTGATTTGAATGGGCCACCCTAACAGTCAGAGGTCTGATATTTCTTAATAATGACCGCGGCAAAAAATGAATGATTGCTGCCATTGGCAACAGGTTTTGTGCTTCTAACTCTTATCTTTCACATCATTCCACAAGTAGTCCGTTCACTTAACGTAATGGAAATTCAGTGTAACTTGAAGTCAGCAAGTAATAGGTTGCCGGGCAACGCCTCACTCTTCAAAATTTTATTGGCTTGAAGAACAATTTTTTTTAGCGGAAGTCCCAAAACAGCAACTAAATAATTAAAAAGAGGAATTTCGGAGGAATGTCTTTTATTGTCTAGGCATAGTTGCCATTTGTATTGGAAAATAAATCCCTTCAGATTGAACGACGAGGTAGTTAACCTTTGCATTCATGTTTACTGACACACACACACACACATGTTTCTAACAGCAAAGGAGAAACATAGTTTATATTATATCATGGATCTGACACCTCATGGCGTTCTCCATGTTTGTTGGGTTTCTGTATCTCTGCCACCTCAGAAGTAGTTAACCCTTACATAGCTCATTCATGTTTACTAATCAGTAACACACACACATGCACAAGCACGACACACACACAGGCATACAGACACACACACACACATCTACTCATCCAAACCATTTCAGCGATTCATCAGTGCTGTGGTGCGCTTCTTGGAACTGAAACTGTTTAGCTGAAACTGATATCCATCTGTCACACACACAGACACACATACATATAACAAACACACACACACACCCAGGGGCGGTTTTTCCTACAGGCGGTATAGGCGGTTGCCTAGGGCGCCACTCAGAGGGGGGCGCAAAAAACTGCGCCCAGCAAAAAAAAAAAAAAAAAAGAATTGTGGTTTTTTTTTTGCGCCCCCTTCTATATCTCCAACCAATATTTTGACATAAAAAAAAATTCTAACATTAGGGTAAAATGAGCCAAAAATCGAAAACGGAAGGGGTACGTACGTCCTTGTTGTTGTCAGAACATGCAAGCACAGTGAGGCGTTTGGTTAGTGTGTGTGTGTTCAAGAAACTTTGGAAAACAAAATAATGAAGAGGCAAAAGCCATCCGGGGCGCAATTTAGGAAGAAAAGAAAGGAAGAAGAAAAGAAACGTGCCAAGGAGAAAGGTAAATCCTTAAATCCTGTTCTAGCCTAGAATGAATTCCAGATAAGAAAACGTTCACGAATGCGTGAATTGCCCGCGGCACTTTAGTGGAGTTAAGAAGAAAAGATGTACCTTATCATTGAACGTTTTCCTACTCCCTGTCACATAGTTCTTTAATGATTTTACAGAGGCGGGTATATCAAAAATGATGTCCATTTATTCTACATTATACAAAAAAAGACATGATTAAAATAGGGGAGCACATATAAAGCCAATAGCCAGTGCAACAATACTACACATATCTTACTCGTTGCATAGCACACCCATTAAGGAAGCCAAACACGGCAACTTGTCAATAAGTGAGTGTCAGGACACCGAGTTGGGTCAGGAAGCGAACCTGGGTCGCTGGATTGGTAACCCACGATTTAACCAGTGGGCTATTGAGGACCCAGATGCAGAGTGTAAAGTCAAAAGTTTGTTTTATTTTCTCCCCGTCAAAACGGAGTTTCAAAATATGCAACGTGTCTTGGAACAGCAAAAACTCGAACACAAGAGGTAGATCCAAAAGCAGAGAAGAACTCAAAAAGGTAGTAATCCAAATGAAACCGTTAAATCCAAAAAGGTAATAATCCAGACAAAGTAGTAAGTCCAAAGCACAGAAGAACAGTCAATATGAAAAAGGCTTAACTAAGAAAGCTATAAAAGTATAGCTCTTGCTCACCCAGGCGAAGAAACCAAAAAACAAGTATCCAAAGGCCACCGCTTAGAGAAGCAGTGAAACAGCGGCCGAGAACCGCGTTAGCAAACAGTAACTGTTACGAGAGGGTAACAAGGAACACTACGTCTACACAAACGTCGCGATGACGTGTCTAGCACACTACCAGGTATTTATACCCTGGTCTAACAAAGTTAATTGAACAATAATTACATGATGCAAAACAGGTGTGGGACAAAGACAGAGGCAAACAATTCAATAAGTCCGAAATAATGTCTTTAGGCCACCAGAGGTCGCCAATGACCCCAGTGGCGCAAACAGAAATCCCAAGTCATGACAGTACCCCCCCTCTTAGGGGCGTCTCCTGACGACCCCTGGCGATCAGGATGCTTGCGGTGAAAGTCACTGATGAGGGAGTCGTCAAAAATGTTCCGGGCCGGGACCCATGAGCGCTCCTCTGCGTTGTAACCCTCCCAGTCCACCAGGTACTATAACCCGCGCCCAACCCGACGGGAGTCCAGCAACCGGCGAACTGTGAAGGCGGGCTGTCCACCCACGATGCGGGGGGCGGGAGGGGGCCTGGCAGCCGGAGCCAGAGGAGAGGATAGGAGGGGTCGCAGGAGGGAAACATGGAATGAGGGGTTAATCCTCAGGGTGCGAGGGAGCTGGAGCTGGTAGGTCACCGGGTTGATCCTCCGGACGACCTTGAACGGACCAATAAACCGAGGCGCCAGCTTGCGGGACTCCACTCGCAAGGGAATATCCCGTGCGGACAACCACACCCTCTGCCCTGGACGGAAGGATGAAGCAGGTTGGCCTGGGACTGGTTGGTCCTCGCGGTGCGCACCAGGTTCTGCCGGGCCTTCCTCCAGGTCCGCCTACACCTTCTCATGAAGTGTTGAACCGAAGGCACCCCGACGTCCTCCTCCTGCTCTGCAAACAAGGGAGGCTGGAACCCAAACTGACACTGAAAAGGAGACAGATTAGTAGCGGAAGACTGGAGGGTGTTGTGTGCATATTCTGCCCACGGCAGACAGGAACTCCAGGAGGATGCGTTGTCTGCCACCAGTGCCCTCAGGGTGGTCTCGAGCTCCTGGTTCATCCTCTCCGTCTGTCCGTTCGACTGAGGGTGGAAGCCGGAGGAGAGACTGGCCGTCGCCCCAATGATCTTGCAGAAAGCCCTCCACACCCTGGAGGAAAACTGGGGACCACGGTCGGACACGATATCCTGTGGAAGCCCAAACAACCGAAAGACATAGTTAAATGTGAGTTTCGCTGTCTCAAGTGCGGACGGTAGCTTGGGCAATGGCACAAAGCGACAGGCTTTAGAAAACCTGTCTACGATGACCAGAATAACCGTGTTCCCCTCCGACACAGGGAGACCGGTCACAAAATCCATGGAAATGTGGGACCACGGTCGGTGTGGAATGGGGAGAGGGTGTAGCAACCCCTGAGGCCGCTGGTGGGGGTTCTTGCTTCGTACACAGATGGCGCAGGCACCGACAAAAGACTTTACATCCTCGGCCATGTCAGGCCACCAAAACCGTCTCTGCACGAACTCCAGCGTCCGTCGAGCCCCAGGGTGTGCTGTGATACGTGAAGCATGACCCCACTGGAGTACCTGTGACCGTACGCCTCGGGGAACGAAGAGGAGTCCAGGTCTCTCCGGGCCTGGGGTGGGTTCGTCCCGTTGCGCCCTTCTGACCTTGGCTTCAATCCCCCAGCGGATGGACGCCACGATCCGGGAGAGGGGAATGACGGACCTCTCTTCCTTATCCTGGCTAGACGAGGGAAACTGACGGGACAAGGCGTCGGGCTTGGTGTTCTTCGAACCCGGGCGGTAGGAGAGGGTAAAGTCGAACCGACTAAAAAACAAGGACCATCGAGACTGCCGGGGGTTGAGGTGCTTGGCGACCTGGAGGTACTCAAGGTTCCGATGGTCCGTCCACACCAGGAACGGATGTTGAGCTCCCTCCAGCCAGTGCCTCCACTCCTCGAGCGCCAGCTTGACGGCCAGCAACTCCCGGTCACCCACGTCGTACCGGGATTCCGCAGGGCTCAGCCGGTGGGAGAAGAAGGCGCAGGGGTGGATCTTGCCGTCCTGAGCCTTCTGTGAGAGAATAGCCCCAACCCCTACCTCAGAGGCATCCACCTCCACAGTGAAAGGCAGGGATGGGTCCGGAAGGACGAGGATGGGAGCCGAAGAGAACCTTCTCTTCAGTTCACAAAAGGCCTTCTCCGCCTTAGGGGACCAGACAAAGGGACCCCGACCCTTCTTGGTCAGGGCGGAGATGGGTTCTGCAATAGAACTAAAACCTCGGATGATCCTCCTATAAAAATTTGCAAAGCCCAGGAACTGCTGTACCCCCTTAACGGACTTAGGAGCCTCCCAGTCCCTCACTGCCTTGGTCTTCTTTGGGTCCATTTCGATTTGGGCCTCCCTAAGTATGTACCCCAGGAAGGTGACTTCAGGCCTGTGAAATTCGCACTTCTGGGTTTCACAAAAAGATGGTTCTTAAGGAGTCTCTTGAGAACTTGTCGGACATGTAGCCGATGTTCCTGCAGAGAACTGGAGAAAAATCAAAATATCGTCCAGGTACACAAAAACAAAATGATTAATCATGTCCCGGAGACAGTCATTGATCAGGGCCTGGAACACGGCTGGAGCATTAGTCAGGCCGAAAGGCATTACCTGGTACTCGTAGTGCCCCGTAGGGGTGTTGAAGGCCATCTTCCACTCGTCCCCCTTCCGGATGCGGACCAGGTGGTAGGCATTTCGCAGGTCTAGTTTGGTAAAAATGCTTGAACCCTGGAGGAGATCAAATGCTGTGGACATCAGTGGCAGAGGGTAACGATTACGGATGGTGATCTTGTTAAGGCTCCGGTAGTCGATACAGGGCTGCAGGGAACCATCCTTCTTGCCCACGGAGAAAAACCCCGCTCCAGCAGGGGACGTGGACAGACGGATGAACCCAGATGCTAGAGCGTCCCTGATGTAATCGTCCATGGCCCTCCTTTCTGGACGGGAAAGGGAAAAAATCCGCCCTCTTGTTGGACTGGTGCCTGGCTGTAGCTCGACTGAGCAGTCGTATGGCCGGTGAGGTGGAAGTGAAGCAGCCCGGCTTTTGCTGAACACCTCCTACAGATCCAGGTACTCTGCCGGCACCAGCGACAGTTCAGCAGGCTCAGGAGGCTCGGGAAAACAAAGAGGAGAGTCACTGAAGATGCAGGTGGCGTGGCAGGTGGGACCCCACTCGAGGATGCGGCCCGTTACCCAGTCAAGATGGGGGTTGTGGCGGTTGAGCCACGGGAACCCCAAGACCACCGGAAACTCCGGAGAGCAGATCAGGTTTAGGGAGATCTCCTCACGATGATCTTCCAGTTGCAGCCTCACCCGTGATGTGACTCGGGTCACGCTGCTGTTCCCCAGTGCTCGCCCATCAAGGGCGGTGACAGCAAGCGGTGTCTCAAGGGAGACCAGAGGAATCTTGAGCCTGTGTGCAAGCCCCCGGTCTATGAAGTTACCTGCTGCTCCGGAGTCTACCAGAGCCTGGCATGAATGTTTATTCTTACCCCAGGAGATGGAAATAGGGAGATACACCGCCTGGTCCGGAGACTGGGAAGAAAGGGTTGCGCCCGTCACAACCCTCCCCTGGTTGGACGGACGACCCCTTTTCCCGAGAGCTCAAGACATGAAGATAGGCGATGACCAGTCTCACCGCAGTATAGACAAAGGCCCTCACGCATCCGCCGCTCCTTCTCTTTGGCCGACAGTCGGGCCCCTCCCAGCTGCATGGGCTCGGGATCTTCCCTTGACTTGGACCTCCCAGAACCTGCTGGTAGTAGCCAGGAGACCCCCTGGTCCCCACGACGCTCCCTCATACGGTTGTCCAACGTCACGGCGTGGGCAATCAGAGGTTCTAACTCCCTGGGGCACCCGATCGACGCCAACCCGTCCTTCAAGGCCGCCGACAGCCCGTGGTGGAAGGCCGTTACCAGAGCCTTGTCGTTCCATTCTCTTTCCTCTGCGAGAGTGCGGAACTCTATGGCATAGTCCGTAACGGAACGCTTGTCCTGCCGAATGGTCATTAGCAGCTTGGCAGCGTCTGGCCCGGTCATGGACTGGTCAAAGACCAGTAACATCTCTTCCTGGAAATCCTTCAAGGAAGAGCATACTGAACCCTGCTTCGCCCAGACTGCGGTAGCCCATTTCAAGGCCTTGTCTGTGAGAAGGGTAATGATGTAAGCGATGCGGAAGCGGTCCGAGGAAAAGGCACAGGGTTGGAGCTCAAAGATCAGGTCGCACTGTGTAAGAAAGCCTCGACAACCCCCCTTGCTGCCATCATAGCGATGCGGCTGGGAGACCCGGGGGTCCGCAGAGGAGTGTGGGACAGGAGCCTCAGGGAGATGCTGTGCTGCGCCTCTCTGGTCCAGTTGTTGCAGGTGCTGGGTGTGGCGAAGTAAGTCTTCTCGCTGGCAAGCAATATCTGCCTGTTGGCGGACAAGGTTCTCCTGCTGGAGAGTCATGCTGTCGCGCTGGGAAGTAAGCAGCGCATGCTGGTGGGCCATACGCTCCCGCTGCGCAGCCAGCTCTGCCTGCTGGCGAGCTTCTGCTTCCCTATGGTGAACGAGTGCTTGTTCGTGCTGGTCAAGACGGGTGTTGCTTGACTGTAGGCTAAGAGATATAGCCTGGAGCATCTGCTCCATTCTTTCCCATTGCTGGGACATTTGCTCTGCTAGGTCCATAATGATCGCGACGTTCTGTCAGGACACCGAGTCGGGAAGCGAACCCGGGTCGCTGGATTGGTAACCCACAATTTAACCAGTGGGCTATTGAGGACCCAGATGCAGAGTGTAATGTCAAAAGTTTGTTTTATTTTCTCCCCGTCAAAACGGAGTTTCAAAAAATGCAACGTGTCTTGGAACAGCAAAAACTCGAACACAAGAGGTAGATCCAAAAGCACAGAAGAACTCAAAAAGGTAGTAATCCAAATGAATCCGTTAAATCCAAAAAGGTAATAATCCAGACAAAGTAGTAAGTCCAAAGCACAGAAGAACAGTCAATATGAAAAAGGCTTAACTAAGAAAGCTATAAAAGTATAGCTATTGCTCACCCAGGCGAAGAAACCAAAAAACAAGTATCCAAAGGCCACCGCTTAGAGAAGCAGTGAAACAGCGGCCGAGAACCGCGTTAGCAAACAGTAACTGTTACGAGAGGGTAACAAGGAACACTACGTCTACACAAACGTCGCGATGACGTGTCTAGCACACTACCAGGTATTTATACCCTGGTCAAACAAAGTTAATTGAACAATAATTACATGATGCAAAACAGGTGTGGGACAAAGACAGAGGCAAACAATTCAATAAGTCCGAAATAATGTCTTTAGGCCACCAGAGGTCGCCAATGACCCCAGTGGCGCAAACAGAAATCCCAAGTCATGACAGTGAGGAATACTGGTAAAAATCCAAGTGTTGTCAACTTTAGCGAATGGTTTGTATGTAATCTTGCTAGTTAGCTAACGCTAGCTAGCCAGTGACTTGTGACGTTCCTTGTTATTGCCATTCAGTCGAAACATCAGTTCAAGTTCAACTGTACCGCAATTTGCGTCATTTTGCGTCATAAAATTTGAGTAATCAAATTTGGACAGCTTTAGTTTTGGTGGAGCGAGCTAGCCAGTTTAATTAGACATGATTCAACTAATCAAGAGCTATGCATCTTGGGATAAAAAAATGTCAGGCTGTCCAAATACACCAAAATGCTTAATAACTACACAATAGCTACAATTAACAAATGATGATAATATATACTTTTGTTATATCATTTTAGATTCACTTTTAGAAGACTAAGAAAACATTATTTGCAGGCGATTGGGAAGATGACGTGGAGGTGTGTGTGTGTCCATAAACAGTTCAACAGGGGGCGTGGCCTGAGCGTAGTCCAGCACAGGCGTGACATTTTCTCAGTGATTTGTTCTTGAATTAATGTTTGTTCATTGTCGCGCAGTGTTAATTTCGTTGACGAAAACTATGACGAAAAATATTCGTTAACGACCTTTTTCCCGGGACTAAGACGAGACTAAGACGTGACGAAAATTGATCTTTATAAATAAAAACTATGACTAAATCTATTTTAACTTTCGTTGACGAGACGAGACGAGACAAAAATGTTGGTGGTTGACTAAGTCACAATTGTTTTTTTTTTTCTAAACTTGTATGCACATCATTGGTTGATGGTTGCCCGGTCCTGTATCCATCCCTCCTCCACTCCCTGAGATGCCCCGACATGCAAGTGACGCCCTAACAGACGTTATGATGGCTGAAGTTCAAGCACTCGGTACTGGAAGAAAAATAAGAATAGATATCTGGACAGTCTTTAATTATAACTTGACAGAAAATAAAACACAATGCACTGCAATAACCGGAGAGAAACCTTGTGGCTTCAAAATAGGTGGGAAGAACACAACAAGAGGCAACTGAAAGCGCACAAGACAACCCTGCCATTTATGCCAAGGTAAATGAGCTAGTAACTGTCAATGATAATTAGCTAATGTTAACTAGTTATTAGAATATATTAGCCAACGTTAAGTTAACTTCAGTCGAGTGTATATGTTGTGTCAGCTTGTACAACTAGCTAGTCATTTTCGATTGAAACCTCCCGTTTGGCTTGGTAAATGAGTTCCAAAACGTTTAGCTAGCTAACGTTAGCTAACTATGAGGTAGCATAGCTAAGTTATACTAGCTATCGATTGCTAGCTAAGTTATACTAGCTATCGATAACTAGCTAGTAAACGCATTGCAGAATGGACTATAGGACAGGCCACGCATGACATTAATCAAGAAAAAATAAATGAATACGTGATTGGTTTACATATCCTTGTCTATTTATGCAATTGTTATTATCATTGGCATTACTTTCAACTCTCAAACTATCTGTCTAGCTAAATATGTTGGTTATCAGATTGCACAGCAATTCATATGGAGGATATGTGGTTGATTTAACTAAGGCCAGGTAGGCATAGTAGTTGTATTGTGTTATCACATCATTTGAATCTTCAAAATCTAGACTTGATATTCTCTTATATTTTAATGATAATACTGTTAACTGTTAATTAAGTATTGCCTTTAAATTATTATTTAAGTTGAATTCATTGGAATTCAGCTGTAGGCATATACTAGGAGATCTGTATTTTAGAGACTAATTGCATCCACAGTTTAAGTACTGCAAGCTTGTCTATTATGCAGTTGTAGACACAACACAAGGGGTCCCCGGGCCTGAGAAGGGAAGTAAAGGAGTTTAATGTGGCTATAAGATGGACTTTTAAATGTGACTAAAACTAGACTAAAATGTAATGAGACTTCGTCGACTAAAACTAGACTAAAATGTTCTGAGTTTTCGTCGACGAAAACTAGACTAAAACTAAGGAGGATAAAAATGACTAAAAGTGACTAAAACTAATATGCATTTTCGTCTAAAGACTAAGACTAAGACTAAATCTAAAATAGCTGCCAAAATTAACACTGTTGTCGCGATCGTTGTTGTGTTTATGTGAAAGAAATGCAGTCTTACAGGGCAAAATAGCGTTTGAAAGTTGCAATTCCGTTTTCGTGGGGAAAACCAAATATTTTTTATTTGGGGGGGGGGGGGGGGGGGGCGCCAGGAGTGAAGCTCGCCTAGAGCGCCAAATGTGCTAGGGCCGCCCCTGCACACACCACTGAAACATGATGACAAGATCAGAACATCCCAGGCACACACACCAAGTCAGCAAACTGAGATATCACATTGCATCATCAACCAGACACACACACACACACACCCACACCCACACTTCCTGTAGAGTCTGTTTCCCACCCAGGTCCTCTGACAGAGAGGGAGAGAGAGAGGGGGGGGGAGAGAGGGGGAGAGAGAGAGAGAGAGAGAGAGAGGGAGAGAGAGAGGGAGAGAGAGGGTGAAAGGGGGAGAGAGAGGGAGAAAGGGGGGTGGGGGAGAGAGAGAGAGAGAGGGAGAGAGAGAGAGAGAGAGGGTGAAAGGGGGTGGGGGAGAGAGAGGGAGAGAGAGAGAGAGGGTGAAAGGGGGAGAGAGAGGGAGAAAGGGGGGTGGGGGAGAGAGAGAGGGGAGAGAGAGAGAGAGAGGGAGAGAGAGAGAGAGAGAGGGTGAAAGGGGGTGGGGGAGAGAAAGAAAGATGACACACAACACGTGAATATAGAGCTCACACACACACACGGCCACAAAATGACCCCCCCCCACACACACCCCACCCACACACACACACTGGATAAAGGCTGGATGCGGCACCACCCTCTTCAGCTTGACCACCTTTCCAGAAGGTTCCTTCAGGCTCAGATCCCCGACCCGAGCAAAGGAACGCTCCAGGACTGCATCCTTTCTGGGACAGGACAGGAACGGGACGAGGAACATTAGAAATACACACACACACACACACACACACACACACACACACACACACACAGAGCTACACACACACACACACACACACACACACAGAGCAATACACACTCTCACACACCCACACACACAGCAACACATACACCCACACACAGAGCAACACATACACCCACACACACAAACACACACACAAACACACACACACACACACACACACACACACACAGACTACACACACACACACACAGAGATACACACACACACACAGCAACACATATACCCACACACACAAACACACACAGAAACAGAAACACACACACACAGCAACACACACACACACACACACTCACACAAAGGCATACACACACACAGAGCTACACAAACACAGGTACACACACACACAGGCACACACACAGGCACACACACACACAGAACTACACACACAGGCACACACGCACATAGGCATACACAAACACAGGCCCACACACACACACACAAAGGCATTCACACACACAGGCACACACACACAGCTACACACACAGGCAAACACACACACAGGCACACACACAGGCACACACACAGGCACACACACACACAGGCATACACACACAGGCACACAAACAGAGGTACACACACAGGCACACACACACACACACACACAGCTATACACACACACAGGCACTGACACACACACATACACACACACACACAGGCACACACACACACACACAGGCACACACACACACATAGGCATACACAAACAGGCATACACATATACAGGCACACAAACACACAGGCGCACACACACACTAACATAGGCATACACACACACTCACACAGGCACACACACACACAGGTATACACACAAAGGTACACACAGGCACACAGGCACACACACACAGAGCTACACACAAACACAAACACAGGCTCACTCACCCACAGGCACACACACAAACACACAAAGGCACACACACACATGCACACACATATAGGCACACACACACAGGCACATGCACACACACGCACACACACACAGGCACACACACACACACACACACAAGCAGGCACCCACACACAGCCATACACACACAGGCACACACGGACAGGCATACACACACACACACAGGCTCACTCACACACAGGCACACACACACACAGTCACACACACAGGCACACACACACACACATAGGCACACACGCACAGGCATACACACACACAGTCACACACACAGGCACGCACATACACATAGGCACACACACACACAGCTACACACACAGGCATACACACACACAGAGGCACACACAGGCACACACACACATAGGCATACACACTAACAGGCACACACACAGGCTCACTTGAGATATGATCACAAGTCAGCAAAATGAGATATGTCATGGCCTCATCAACCAGAGACACCCACACACACACACACACACACACACACACACACACACACACACACACACACACACCTCCTGTAGAGTCTGTTTCCCACCCAACACCTCTGACAGAGGGAGAGAGGGACAGAGGGGAAGAGAGAGAGAGAGAGGGAGGGAAAGGGTGAGAGGGAGGAGAGGGGCAGAGAAGAGAGAGAAATAGAGAGGGAGACAGAAGGACAGATGACACACAACACGTGAATATAGAGCACACACACACACACACACACACACACACACACACACACACACACACACACACACATCCACACACACAACACGTGAATATAGAGCACACACACACACACACACACAACACACACACACACACACACAACACGTGAATATAGAGCACACACACATACACACACACACACACAACACGTGAATATGAGCACACACACACACAACACGTGAATATAGAGCACACACACACACACACACACACACACACACATCACGTGAATATAGAGCGCACACACACACACACACACACAACACGTGAATATAGAGCACACACTCACACATCACGTGAATTTAGATCACACACATAGACACACAATACGTGAATATAGAGCACACACACAGAGCTACACACACACACAGGCATACACACACAGGCACACAAACAGAGGTACACACACAGGCACACACAGGCACACACACA
>NW_024879573.1:54187-56687 GCF_900700415.2 Clupea harengus
TAGTATAGTTTAAATATGCTGTTTGAATGTTGTTTAAGTGATGGTCGCGGTAAAAGTGCTCATTTAACTTACATGTAGCCAAACTTGCTTTGTTAATAAACAGATGTTACTCAGTCACACATCACGCTGAAACTTCAATTAAACTGCCACGTACATATTTCTGTCAGGGGTTTGTGTTTTATCCAAACACGATCATTCCAGTTATCACAATCGCCCTTTTTCATTACGTTAGTAGTGATGGAACTGGAAATATTGCTATTCTGTTGTTGTAAGACATTAACTCCTTATTTGTATCTGCAACTCATTTTGGATGTGTACTCTGTCTGTTTCACTGAGACCTGAACAAGTGGCTTGTGAACCCTTCCCCCCCAGATAGGCTCCTTCCTGCTAAGACCCTTTGTGCCATGGTATCACCCCCTCCCCCCATAGGTGAACCCCTCACCCCACTGTCTCCCCCTTCCTCTCACCTAAAGGGTGTGGTCATCCCCTCTCCTATTGTATTCTACCTGACTGAAATGTATAAATGCCAACACATTCTGCTATCAGGTAGGCCTTGCTCTGAGCACCAAGCTGAGAGGGGGTCTCCACGCCGAAATAAACTCCAGAAATCTTTGATTCACCTCTTGGTCTTTTGTCTAAAGTTTGTCGGCTATACAGCGATTCCATCAGTAGGCAAGCAATACTAACAGGTTAGCTAACCAACTTTAACCTTAGCTAACTGGATGTCTGTGTAGACGTTAGCAGTGTTTGTCTTGCCTGTAAATGCTTCATGAAATTTGACATAGAGTCCTTGGACAACAACAGTATTTTCACTGCCATAAGGTGCACTGCACTGCTATGTTCTTCCCACTTTCAGCTTTGAGGAGGTTATCATATGGACTTGTAGTTTTCTCTGTTGTCTTCTCGTGATGTGTTGTAAAGTGCACATGTGGATGATAGTATAATGTTCTGCATTTTAAAATCTATTTGTAATCCTGTTAATAATCCCAATTTTTGCTATAAGTATCTGTAATCTAATTACGTCTTTTTTTTATTGTAACTGTACCGGAATACAGTTACCCTTTTTTTGGTATCCTAATTACATAACGCCTTTCCATGTATTCCGTTACTCCCCAAGCCTGACACACACACAGACACACACACGCGTTTTTATACTGTATTCACTGTGTGAAAAGTGGTGTGTGTTTGCTGCCCCAGATCTTCCTGGATATGCAGCAGGTTTAGGGGCATTAACACACACACACACACACACACATACACACACACACACACACACACACATTGTGCCTAGCAACCACACTCATGTCACAGATCATCCCAGGTCACAGACACCAGTAGGCTTATAAAGTAGGCTTCTAAAAGGTTTATTCATACAAAAGACTGCTAAAGGTATTATGAATACACAGTATTAAACCAGAGGCCCACAGCAAAGTCACAGCAAAGATGAAAGTTGTCTTAAGCCAGACAATAGCCAACCATGGTGATCTCTGCGCACACACCTAGCGGTCCCTTGCCCTGCCCCAACAGCCTGAAGTAATGGAAAATACAAGTTGGTAAGTCTGTCCCTAACGACCAGTATTAAAATCCCCAGTAATTCTTAGGCTTTTCCCCATTTGATGTTTTTAGTGGTCTAATATCCACCTGTGGGTGTGTGTGTGTGTATGTGTGTGTGTGTGTGTGTGTGTGTGTGTGTGTTGTGCTTGTGTGTATGATACTCATTAGTAAACATGAATGAGCTATGTACTACCTCTGAGGTGACAGAGATACAGATACGCAACAAACATGACGCCATGAGGTGTCATAACCATGATATGATATAAACTATTTTTCTCCTTTGCTGTTAAGCTGTTTAGTAAAATGAACCAATAGTTGAACAGCTAGAACACACTGCTGTTAGGTTATCGCACATTATTACCATTTCATCAACACTGTAAAGCCTTCTCTGTTTTCACTTTTATTAGATTATGGAGAGTTGTGTTTTAAGGGAGGTTATCATGCACTCTGCCTCTCATCCTGTGCAGTACAGGAAAAGGATGTGTGTGTGTGAGTGAGTGAGTGAGTGAGTGAGTGAGAGAGAGAGAGAGATATACAGAGACAGAGACAGGCAGAGGGGCCCAGAGACAGAATGGCCACGTTCAGTGAAGTCGCTGTCTTCGTGACTCTGCTCATGTCCAGCATTCATGCTCTTTTCCACCCGAACCATGAGCTCAGATTTGGACTCGAAGGGGAAGAAGCAACATTTCAAATTCTACCAGATTTCGCCATGACTACCGCCGGATACCAGGCCTTTCTCTACAGACTGACCCAAAGCGGAGCCGTCTTACTGCAGAACTCATCCGACCCGGCACAGATCTCAGACTCAGAGCAGTCCAACAGAGTGAGATGCTTCTTCAGCGCAAGGGACTCACCCTATTATTTTGTCCTGAGGAACCTCTCTCTATCAGACACTGGGGAGTACATGACGGAGACCTGGAAGAGCGCCACCCATAGAGAGTGGGCG
>NW_024879573.1:61687-69187 GCF_900700415.2 Clupea harengus
ATTAAAGTCACAATCATATGTTACAGGAGGATTATAGTCTCATTCATGTGTTAAAGTGAGATTATAGTCGCAATCATGTGTTAGAGTGGGATTATAGTCCCATTTACAGTACCAGTCAAAAGTTTGGACACACCTTGAATTGTTTTCTTTACTTTTATTATTTTCTACATTGTAGATTAATACTGAAGACATTTTAACTACGAAAGAACACATATGGAATGATGTTCTAAACAAAAAAAAGTGTTATCTACCATGTAGAAAATAATAAAAGTAAAGAAAAAACTTCTCAAAAAATGAGAAAGTGTGTCCAAACTTTTGACTGGTACTGTATGTGTTACAGTGGGATTACAGTTGCATTCATGTATTAAAGTGGAATTTTAGTCGCATTCATGTATTACAGGTGGATTATAGGTGCATTCATGTGTTACGGTGAGATTATAGTCGCATTCATGTGTTACAGGAGGATTATAGTCGCATTCATGTGTTTGAGTGGGATTATAGTCGCATTCATGTGTTAGAGTGAGATTATAGTCACAATCATAAGTTACAGGAGGATTATAGGTGCATTCATGTGTTTGAGTAGGATTATTGTCGCATTTATGTGTTAGAGTGAGATTATAGTCACAATCATATGTTACAGGAGGATTATAGTCGCATTCATGTGTTTGAGTGGGATTATAGTCGCATTCATGTGTTTGAGTGGGATTATAGTCGCATTCATGTGTTTGAGTGGGATTATAGGTGCATTCATGTGTTTGAGTGGGATTATAGTCGCATTCATGTGTTACAGTAGCATTCACGTGTTACAGTGGGATTATAGGTGCATTCATGTGTTACAGTGGGATTATAGGTGCATTTATGTGTTTGAGTGGGATTATAGTCGCATTCATGTGTTAGAGTAGGATTATTGTCGCATTTATGTGTTAGAGTGAGATTATAGTCTCAATCATGTGTTAGACTGAGATTATAGTCACATTCATGAATTGAGTGAGATTATAGTCGCATTTACTGTATGTGTTACAGTGGGATTATAGGTGCAATCATGTGTTAGAGTGAGATTAAAGTCACAATCATATGTTACAGGAGGATTATAGTCGCATTCATGTGTTAGAGTAGGATTATTGTCGCATTTATGTGTTAGAGTGAGATTATAGTCACATTTACTGTATGTGTTACAGTGGGATTATAGGTGCAATCATGTGTTAGAGTGGGATTACAGTAGCATTCATGTGTTACAGTAGGATTATAGTCGCATTTACAGTCAAAAGTTTGGACACACCTTGAATTGTTTTCTTTACTTTTATTATGTTCTACATTGTAGATTAATACTGAAGACATTTTAACTACGAAAGAACACATATGGAATGTGTTATCTACCATGTAGAAAATAACAAAAGTAAAGAAAGAACTTCTCAAAAAATGAGAAAAGTGTGTCCAAACTTTTGACTGGTACTGTATGTGTTACAGTGGGATTATAGTCTCATTTATGTGTTAGGGTGAGATTATAGTCGCATTCATGTGTTACAGGAGGATTATAGTCGCGACACTGCGATATACCATCCTCTCTATACCATCAGGCTGTCCTTGGTGCTGTCATGGATGAGTCTGCCATAGCTCTTGCCCCCAGCGGTGTGTTTCTGGCCGGTGACCTGGAAGCGGTCGACTAAGGGTATCTGGACGGTGACCTTGAAGCAGTCGACGTGGCGGAACTCCGCGGCGAACAGGCCGAAGAGCAGGAAGTAGGTCATCACCAGTGCCCACTCAGACTTGGCTGACTGAGACATCAAGCCCTTAGATGCAAGAACAATCACTGGGGGAGGGCAGTTAAGGAGGCCAAAGGGTGCGACTGGGGGCATTTATCGCTTGACACATACACATTGCGATGCACCAGAATACATTTAACCCCATATTTACACTGGAGCATGCGCCCCACGTCTGGAGCTCGGCCAATCAGCTAGTCTAGTCCAGTCATTCTGGAGCTCATTCTGGAGCTCGGCCAATCAGCTAGTCTAGTCCAGTCATTCTGGAGCTCGGCCAGTCAGCTAGTCTAGTCCAGTCATTCTGGAGCTCGGCCAATCAGCTAGTCTAGTCCAGTCATTCTGGAGCTCGGCCAGTCAGCTAGTCTAGTCCAGTCATTCTGGAGCTCATTCTGGAGCTCGGCCAATCAGCTAGTCTAGTCCAGTTATTCTGGAGCTCGGCCAGTCAGCTAGTCTAGTCCAGTCATTCTGGAGCTCGGCCAATCAGCTAGTCTAGTCCAGTCATTCTAGAGCTCGGCCAATCAGCTAGTCTAGTCCAGTCATTCTGGAGCTCGGCCAATCAGCTAGTCTAGTCCAGTCATTCTGGAGCTCGGCCAATCAGCTAGTCTAGTCCAGTCATTCTGGAGCTCGGCCAATCAGCTAGTCTAGTCCAGTCATTCTGGAGTGCTAGCTAGTATGATCACTTTGAAAGATGTGTTCAACAAACGTGTTCACCTGCAGAGGGAGAAAAACACAGCACTCTGCTCTTGGACCTGTAAACAAACAATTAAAGCTCTAGTTCCACAACACTCTACTTTCGTAAAAAGTCTTATAACCAATGACGTTAATCTGGCTCCCTTTGACAAAATATATATTTTCACCCTTGTCCACGGCTTTGTGTTTTTAATGGCAATATATATGTGTTTTTGGGCTGTGTATGTGTGTGTGTATATGTGTGTGTGAGAGAGTGTGAGTGTGTTTTTACAGTGTGTGTGTGTGAAGGCAGGATACTGTTAATGAGGAACAATGTGGCGAAGCCACACAGGAAAGCGCGCAGTGGCGCCACCCAGTGGCGATCCACAGACGGTTCAGCTCTCAACGTGAGCCACAGCTGCAGCCAGAAGTAGAGCAGACCCAGGCAGAAGGCCAGGAGAGCCGACAGATTGTGCACCACAAACCACTCAGTAATCTGGAGACACACACACACACACACACATACACACACACACACACAAACCAATCAATAATCTGTAGGGGGGAGAGACAGATTGTGCACCACAAACCACTCAGTAATCTGGAGACACACACACACACACACACACACACAAACCACTCAGTTATTTGGGAGAGAAAGATAGAAAGGAGGTGTGAAGTAGGTGTGAAGTAAAGAGGCAAGGGGAAAAAAGAGAGAGAGGAGAGGAGGAGAGAGAGGAGAGGGAGGAGAGGAGGAGAGAGAGAAGAGGGAGGAGAGGAGAGAGAGGAGAGGCAGGGGAGGAGGAGAGAGAGGAGGGGGAGGAGAGAGGAGGAGAGGAGAGAGAGGAGAGGGAGGAAGAGTACCTGGAAGGAGAGAGCGGTAGAGGAGAGGGGAGGAGAGAGGAAGGGGAAGAGAGGAGAGGAGAGGAGAGGAGTAACTGTAAGGAGAGAGAGAGGGTGGAAAGGAAGGAGGGAGAGGAGGAGAGATAGGAGAGATAGGAGAGGGCGGAGAGGAGAGGAGGGGAGAGAGAGAGAGGAGAGGGGAGGGAGGGAGGACAGGAGAGGAGTACCTGGAAGTTTCCAAGGAGGGAGACCCCTGCAGAGGAGATGAGGCCGAGCACCAGGCTAGCCAGGTTGGCATAGCGACACTTGTCACCAAGGTCACGCACCTGCTGATACCGGATCACGCTGATCCAGACAGCTGGGGGAAAGAAAACACACACAAAATCACACAAAACCACACAAAATCACAGGAAACACAAAATCACACAAAACACAAAATCACAGAAAACACAAAATCACACAAAACACAAAATCACAGAAAACACAAAATCACACAAAACACAAAATCACAGGAAACACAAAATTACACAAAACACAAAATCACAGAAAACACAAAATCACACAAATCACAAAATCACACAAAACACAAAATCACACAAAACACAAAATCACAGGAAACACAAAATTACACAAAACACCAAATCACAGAAAACACAAAATTACACAAAACACAAGATCACACAAAACACAAAACAACAGAAAACACAAAACAGGCAGGTGTGTTCTGAAAGAGAGTCCTTTAGGGTGAGCGTCGGTCCCTGAGCGTGTGTTGCGGAGGTACTCACCCAGGAAGGCGCACCCGTTACAGACCACGGAAAACACACTGCTCTGACGAGGATAGGAGCCACACACACTGGAGAGGGAGAGAGTCACAGTCACTAAAGACTACAGGAAGAGAGTCACAGTCACTAAAGACTACAGGAAGAGAATCACAGTTACTAAAGACTACAGGAAGAGAGTCACAGTTACTAAAGACTACAGGAAGAGAGTCACAGTCACTAAAGACTACAAGAAGAGAGTCACAGTTACTAAAGACTACAGGAAGAGAGTCACAGTTACTAAAGACTACAGGAAGAGAGTCACAGTCACTAAAGACTACAGGAAGAGAGTCACAGTTACTAAAGACTACAGGAAGAGAATCACTAAAGACTACAGGAAGAGAATCACAGTTACTAAAGACTACAGGAAGAGAGTCACAGTTACTACAGGAAGAAAGTCACAGTTACTAAAGACTACAGGAAGAGAGTCACTAAAGACTACAGGAAGAGAATCACTAAAGACTACAGGAAGAGAGTCACAGTTACTAAAGACTACAGGAAGAGAGTCACAGTTACTAAAGACTACAGGGAGAGAGTCACAGTTACTAAAGACTACAGGAAGAGAGTCACAGTTACTAAAGACTACAGGGAGAGAGTCACAGTTACTAAAGACTACAGGAAGAGAGTCACAGTTACTAAAGACTACAGGAAGAGAGTCACAGTCACTAAAGACTACAGGAAGAGAGTCACAGTTACTAAAGACTACAGGAAGAGAGTCACAGTTACTAAAGACTACAGGAAGAGAGTCACAGTCACTAAAGACTACAGGAAGAGAGTCACAGTTACTAAAGACTACAGGAAGAGAATCACTAAAGACTACAGGAAGAGAATCACAGTTACTAAAGACTACAGGAAGAGAGTCACAGTTACTACAGGAAGAAAGTCACAGTTACTAAAGACTACAGGAAGAGAGTCACTAAAGACTACAGGAAGAGAATCACTAAAGACTACAGGAAGAGAGTCACAGTTACTAACGACTACAGGAAGAGAGTCACAGTTACTGAAGACTACAGGAAGAGAGTCACAGTTACTAAAGACTACAGGAAGAGAGTCACTAAAGACTACAGGAAGAGAGTCACCTTCACTAAAGACTACAGGAAGAGAGTCACTAGAGGAAGAGAGTCACTAAAGACTACAGGAAGAGAGTCACTAAAGACTACAGGAAGAGAATCACAGTTACTAAAGACTACAGGAAGAGAGTCACAGTTACTAAAGACTACAGGAAGAGAGTCACAGTTACTAAAGACTACAGGAAGAGAGTCACAGTTACTGAAGACTACAGGAAGAGAGTCACAGTTACTAAAGAATACAGGAAGAGAGTCACTAAAGACTACAGGAAGAGAGTCACAGTCACTAAAGACTACAGGAAGAGAGTCACAGTTACTAAAGACTACAGGAAGACAGTCACAGTTACTAAAGACTACAGGAAGAGAGTCACAGTTGCTAAAGACTACAGGAAGAGAGTCACAGTTGCTAAAGACTACAGGAAGAGTCTCACAGTTACTAAAGACTACAGGAAGAGAATCACTAAAGACTACAGGAAGAGAGTCACAGTTACTAAAGACTACAGGAAGAGAGTCATAGTTACTAAAGACTACAGGAAGAGAGTCACTAAAGACTACAGGAAGAGAGTCACTAAAGACTACAGGATGAGAATCACAGTTACTAAAGACTACAGGAAGAGAATCACAGTTACTAAAGACTACAGGAAGAGACTCACAGTTACTAAAAACTACAGGAAGAGAGTCACTAAAGACTACAGGAAGAGAGTCACAGTTACTAAAGACTACAGGAAGAGAGTCACAGTTACTAAAGACTACAGGAAGAGAGTCAAAGTTACTAAAGAGTACATGAAGAGAGTCACAGTTACTAAAGACTACAGGAAGAGAGTCACAGTCACTAAAGACTACAGGAAGAGAGTCACAGTTGCTAAGGACTACAGGAAGAGAGTCACAGTTACTAAAGACTACAGGAAGAGAGTCACAGTTACTAAAGACTACAGGAAGAGAATCACTAAAGACTACAGGAAGAGAATCACAGTTACTAAAGACTACAGGAAGAGAGTCACAGTTACTAAAGACTACAGGAAGAGAGTCACAGTTACTAAAGACTACAGGAAGAGAATCACTAAAGACTACAGGAAGAGAATCACAGTTACTAAAGACTACAGGAAGAGAATCACTAAAGACTACAGGAAGAGAGTTACTAAAGACTACAGGAAGAGAGTCACAGTTACTAAAGACTACAGGAAGAGAGTCACAGTTACTAAAGACTACAGGAAGAGAATCACTAAAGACTACAGGAAGAGAGTCACAGTTACTAAAGACTACAGGAAGAGAGTCACAGTTACTAAGGACTACAGGAAGAGAGTCACAGTTACTAAAGACTACAGGAAGGAAGAGAGTCACAGTTACTAAAGACTACAGGAAGAGAATCACAGTTACTACAGGAAGAGAGTCACAGTTACTAAAGACTACAGGAAGAGAATCACTAAAGACTACAGGAAGAGAGTCACAGTTACTAAACACTACAGGAAGAGAGTCACAGTTACTAAAGACTACAGGAAGAGAATCACTAAAGACTACAGGAAGAGAGTCACAGTTACTAAAGACTACAGGAAGAGAGTCACAGTTACTAAAGACTACAAGAAGAGAGTCACAGTTACTAAAGACTACAGGAAGAGAGTCACAGTTACTAAAGACTACAGGAAGAGAGTCACAGTCACTAAAGACTACAGGAAGAGAATCACTAAAGACTACAGGAAGAGAGTCACTAAAGACTACAGGAAGAGAGTCACAGTTACTAAAGACTACAGGAAGAGAGTCACAGTTACTAAAGACTACAGGAAGAGAATCACTAAAGACTACAGGAAGAGAATCACAGTTACTAAAGACTACAGGAAGAGAATCACTAAAGACTACAGGAAGAGAGTCACTAAAGACTACAGGAAGAGAGTCACAGTTACTAAAGACTACAGGAAGAGAGTCACAGTTACTAAGGACTACAGGAAGAGAGTCACTAAAGACTACAGGAAGAGAGTCACAGTTACTAAAGACTACAGGAAGAGAGTCACAGTTACTAAAGACTACAGGAAGAGAGTCACAGTTATTAAAGACTACAGGAAGAGAGTCACAGTTACTAAAGACTACAGGAAGAGAATCACTAAAGACTACAGGAAGAGAATCACTAAAGACTACAGGAAGAGAGTCACAGTTACTAAAGACTACAGGAAGAGTCACAGTTACTAAAGACTACAGGAAGAGAGTCACAGTTACTAAAGATTACAGGAAGAGAATCACTAAAGACTACAGGAAGAAAATCACTGAAGACTACAGGAAGAGAATCACTAAAGACTACAGGAAGAGAATCACTAAAGACTACAGGAAGAGAATTACTAAAGACTACAGGAA